>NW_017670500.1:445638-462789 GCF_001879085.1 Nicotiana attenuata | reverse complement strand
TTTACTTATAGAAAATAATATAAAATAGCAATTATTAAAAATATCAATAAATATATGACAAAATAGTAAAATTACTTTTTTGTTTATATTTTAAAAATTCAAAATTATACTTTTATTTATATATAATAGTATCTTGATTAAATGTAAACAGCTTCACAATAGGCCACATGGAAATTTAGGACAAAGTTAGTTAGGTTAGGTAATAATTATATTTTTTTTAAATTTAAATCTTTAAAAATTTAAATTATGCATATTATTGATAAATATAGATATATATATATATATATATATATATATATATATAATTATATTAATTTAGAAAAATAAAATAAATTAAGTAAATACACATATTATTGATAAATTTAAAAAATTGAAGAATTGTGAACAATAAAATAAAATTTAAAATATTATTTGAGAAGTAATGTTGAAAATGATATTAAACCAAGTGACACGCTAATAAATAGTCATATTAATAATGTAATTATATTAAATTATAATAAAGAAAAATAAGAAACAAAAATATTATACGACGACTATATAATTTATTTTTCTTTAATTTCATATAGTTTAGTTAATGAAATATTGTATTGAGAAGTAAGATGTCAATTGAAATTTCATTAAGGCAACATGATATAATATACTATAAAGACAAATTATAATTAAAATAATTAATATTTCTAATATTGACCGCGCAATGCGCGGGTTCTAATACTAGTTATAAGTTAAGAGGCAATCATTGTCCAGACCGTTTTCTGCGTTATAAATATACAATTCAATTGTAACGTCAATTCTGCTTAAAATAAATATATAGAGAGTGAGAGGGTCACTTTCTAACGATAAAATAAAAATCAACAAATAAAAGGGAGTTAGAAAGGGCCGCGTTTGTTTATTGGTACTAATAAAAAAACTGGAGTTGCATTTGGATTTTATGATTACAAATTCTTTACCCCAATAATTCATTATTATGCAATGTCTTGTAAATGATGCTCTTTTTAGATAATCTATAGCTGATTTTGAAATGATCATAACTGGAATTATTAAAATTGTCATTTATAAGAAGAAATAACTTATTAATAGTAGTTTTTAGTTTTTATTTCTTTCAAAAAAAAATCTTTTTTGTTGTACTATCTTTCAAGGGAAAAAGGAGACATTTACGTTATGTTAAATCGCTTTTTAACGTAAAATTTAAAAGATTTTATTCCGAGTCTTTTGGTTATTCTGTCCAGCTTGATTTCGGGATAATTTATTTGCAACTGAAAGTGCATAGTCCAGAAAAAGGTGTGAACACGTATTTAAAATTTAAGGGTATGTTGTCTTCACCACAAAATTGGAAGATACTCGGGTGAAATTTAGGCTCCATTTTGCAATTTTTTTAGAAAGTACTTACTGCGGGGGTTCGTTTCTATTTATTTATTTTTTGAAAATATTTTGGAAATTCTATGAAATTTCTTTTTCTCATTAGTATAAAATTTCTCAAATGTAACAATCATATAAGCACATTTAAATTAAAAAAAAAATTCAAAAAACTTTTCTAAATTAACTATTTTAGAGCCACCTTATCTTTTTATAGGCTATAAATGGAGATATTTTACGATGATAATGATGGGAAAGACTAGGCAGTAAATACTAGTACAATCATAATCTCACCTTGCGCTAAAGACAATGATTAAGGTGCAACCTCTTAGAGTTAAAAACAGAAATCTAAATCTACATAATTTAAGTTTTATGCATATAATGTAAAAATATTTAAGTTTTTAAGTCATTTATCAGGTGATAGTAACATAAAATTATATGATAAACATTATTAATAGTTTTGTTTACCCCAAAAATGAGTAACAATTAAATTTCTACGCGGTTTTAAGAATACGTAATTTAATTCAATACGAATAATTAAGAACAACAGGTAAACGAGTAAAATGCAAAATAAGTGGTCAACCAATCGCAAAGGAATAACCAAGCTTGATCTTAGATTAAACAGTGAGATTCGTCCTCGATTGGACCCTCGATGCAAGCTCGATCGCGAGTGAAAAAAAGAACAAATGAATAATGCCTTGAATAATAGCTAGAAGACAAAAGTAAACTTTTATAGCTTTGATTTACGTGTCACAGTGCGTAAGCATAAAGAAAGCATTCTCGTTTATATAGTAGGGGAATTTCAGTCCTAGTACAAGTCTAAAAAGGTAAAAATCTTTCTTTTCCAGTAAATGTTGATCTATAGTTGATACCGAACGGGATTCGCGCCATAATATCCGGTTGAGGGTGAATACCACGGCCCCCTACTCGTCATGCATAATCGTTCACCGCGTCCCTTGAGGTCCAGAAGCTATACTTGGCCCGGGTCCGTCATTTAACCATGGCTGATCTCATATATATCGTTTATTCCTCCCGGGTTTCGATACGAAGGGCCTCTGGGCCTCGATTGTAATTACTTCGAGTCGTGCTTCCCTTTTGTTTCTTCATCAGGGAATCAGGAAAAACTTTGCCCCCGATTTTACCCGTACACAGATAGTCCTCTCGTTTCCGGGAGAGTAGATTTATCGAAGCGATGAAAAGCAATAAATTAACCCCAGTTCCTTCTTTCGTACACTTCAACCGAGTTGTTGGGTCAGCGAAACGTCCCATCAGTCGCGTCGTTCTGACTTCGGACACGTGTCAGTCGCCGGTTGACTATCTTCGAATGCGAAACGTCATGCATTGATTACCTTTTCTCTATAAAAGCTTCGACACCTTTTTCACTTTTTACGTTCTGATTCCAGAGCTTCCTCACTTACCCTCGAATTCTTCACTTATTTTTAACCCCTTCAAACCTTCATCTATTGTTTTCCAAATCTTCATATTTAATCTTCAAAAGTTCATACTCCTTCAAATCTTCAAGTCAAACCTTGATACCTTCTTCCCAATCTTCAAATCTTCATCCTCATCTTCAAACCTTCATCCTTACCTTCAAACCTTCATATTTTCCATAATCTGATGGCAAAAACATCCAAACCCGTGCCTTAACAGACCGTCCCTTCAACTTTCAATCGACCACGGATACCAAGGTGGCCGTTCCTAAGGTGGCCCCAGAGCCTCCTTTGAAGAGCTTCGTCCCCGAAAGTTTTTCCATTGAGAACGACTTCAAAGTCGAGAGGGCCTCGAATCAACAGGACCAAGGCGAGAGAGTACGGAGGTACATATGCTCCGTTATCGAGGACACACTCCCCACAGTTTAGGTGGATTACAACTGGGAGGGCAAGGAAGTGGTCGTCCCCGGGCCCAACGAAGACATTACCACTCACGTGGAGGGGTATCTAAGTGTTTACTTACCCCTTCACACTCGACCTAGTGGACCCTATAATTCTCGGCTTCTGCAAAAGGTGAGGTCTTCCTTGGCATATTCACCCGTCCTATTGAAGGATCATAATCCTCCTCCGCCACTTCGTCAACAATACCAAAGCACCTCAGTTTACCCTCGACCACCTGCTTTGTCTCTACAGTCCCTGAGTCTTCCGAGGGGGTTGATTAAGCTCGTTCGTCGAGCGAGCAAAGCTCTATTCTCGAGCATCAATGAAGATCGAGGTTGGCAAGGGAGGTTCGTTCGGGTGAAAATCGAAGACCTCATTCCCCCCGAATTCTTACCATTCCATAAAAAGATGAACTCATCCCGTAAGTGTTCTCCCTTTTCTGAGTACTTAGTACTTCATTTGTTCTTTTTCTAACTACTTGTGTCTACCGTTGTGCAGCGGACGCCCAGGTTCCCAGTGCAGTCCCTCACTTCAAGGAGTGGATCGAAGGGATTTGCAAACAAATGTCTTATTTCGAGCGCGAATGGCGCAAGCTTTTAAAGGGCAAGTAGTAAGCCTGTTCCTATGGTGAGTCTTTGTTGCGGCCAAACGCACTCACGCAAGTGCACGTGATCGTTAAGTTAATAAAGTAGTGAGTAGAGTATCGTTCCCACGAGGACTTGTGATTAACTATTAACTAAATTAGACTATCCTAATTATTTATACAAGAATTAAACCTAGAAGTATTTGATTCTAAACTAATTAAAATAAATAAAAACAAATAATGAACTTTGGACAGAGAAATAGCAGATTTTTATGATATCAATGTAATGAAAACGATCTAGGGTTATGGGCTATCTAACATTCCTATTGTATTCTTCCATTGAATTGTCTAATTAATTTATCTAGTTTATTGGTTGACAGGGTTAATACTGCTCATAAGAATCTGTCGAGTTCTTACTCGCCTATTCAAGCTAACCTAACGCCTATATGTCTATGGAGTTAGAATCAACAAGAACGCATTTATAATTCCTGTAAATTAACCAAGCAAGGCAATTAGGTATATGTCTATCCTAACCGCGAATCTGTTCCCCGAGGCCCAGGTTCAAGAACTTGCTCTACTCAATCCTATATGCAATCTAGAATTCCCACTTTCGAGTTCAATTCTAGATTCGTAGATAGTATTCAATTGGTGATCAAGCAATCAAATAATTAAGTGCAGGATTGAACAAATAAACCAATACGATAAATCAAGAAATCAAAATCAATATCCGAATAACAATAGTCATAAAAGAACCACAACCCTAGAACGTGAAGTTTAGCTCCACATAGACATGTTAGCAAAACAACAAATAATACAAAGAAACATAAAAAGACTAAGTTGGTGGAAGAAAAGATGAAACCCCGCCTCCACGGCGGCTCTGTGCTCTTCCTTGGTCAAAAATTGCTCTCAAAAACGTTCTCCTATGTATATATATACCAAGTAGGGTTGGGCCCAAACAATTATACCTTCTCCAATGTGAAAAAGGACACTTTTCCCGGGCTTAACTAGCATGGTCGCGCACCTAGACGCGCATCTGGGCGCGCTAGTTGACAAGTGTTCTGTTTCTGGGCGCGCTAAAACTAGCGCGACCTTGCTATTGCTCATTTTTCACCCTGTTCCATTCTGAATATGGAACAACGTAAAACGTGAAATTTGTAGCCCTTTGAGTTATCTTTCCAACCATATATTGTGGAGCCAAAATGGAGTTCTGAGAAAAAAGTTATATCTATTTTACTAGACAGTGCACAATATGCCTGCTCGATTCTTCGTTCGCTCTAACTATCATCCGTTGACCCCCAAACGCGATCCCGACTTGTATCCTTGGGCTTTTACTCAGATTTAAAAGCTTCAAATCACTTGAATTCATTCTATAATATCTATATAGCTCGGAATTACTCCTACAAGGCATAAAACACACAGTTAGTGCAAGACACTAGCGATTAAAGCACAAACTCAACTAAAGTGCAGTAAATTATAGTGTAATAAGCGACTAAAATACGTAATTATAGCCTATCATCAACACCCCACACTTAAACGTTGCTCGTCCTCGAGTCAACCAAAAATTTACTCTATCTATGAGCACTTAACATATTTGAAGCACACTACACCAATGATTATGGTTGATAGCAACAATTAAACTCTAGCATATGCAATCATCATACACTTCCCTTTACTTATGTCATTCTTCAAAAATATTCAAACAAAGACAATATGCTCACAACAATCCTAGCCTCAAAAACCGACTCAATGTCACAATGCACTCATGGCTTGAACACCCAACATCCTAGAGAAGTCTAATAATATTGCCTATCCTTCGTGAAACCATGTGCCCTCACAACCAAGGCAAGAGAGTAAGTTGAATCCACACATTCGAATCTCATGATCAAATATATTTTAAGGACTCATATATATCAAAGAAAATATCGCTCACCCTCACAAAAGAAGTCACATACTTGTAATTGGTACCATAGGCTTGCCCATAATGTAAATCTCTACTAATGTAGGCTCACTCGATCTAAAATCAATTAGGACTTTTTCATGGTTGTAATGTGGGATAAGGGACGGGTAGGATATATTTAGGAATAGTGACTAACCCTCCTAAGCACTTTAACACACCACATAATCAACTTTAAGCGCAAATTCTTCAATCCACTTCACTTTCACAAACAATATCACCCCAAAAATGCTCCCTTCTTCTTTAAGCACTACATTAATTCATACCCACTATCAAGAACAAGACAACAATGTATTCATCCCTATTTTTATTTTTTTATTTTTATTAGGTTATTCTTTTTTTTTTCAATTTCCGCTAGTGGTGTATTATTTTAAAAAACAAGTGCACATTTCTTCCTTTTATTGGTTCCACTCAAAAGCCGCCCCACACTTAGTTCCTTCTTACTTCTTTTAGCGTTCGTCTCACAATTAAAAGTGCTTTAAGAGGAAAAGGGATCAAAACAATGTCAATTAAGAATAAAAAGGGTATAGGCTTGTAATGTGGGTGCCAAATAAAAGTCTATAGGCTCAAAAGGGTTAATTAGGGATAAATTTTATTTGTCATAAGCAATTAAGCTCAAAAAGATCAAAGAAAGCCTAAAATCATTTTTCAAACCGAGCATCACCTAAAATTTCGCTTCAACTCACAAACCGGGCAAGTTCTAGACACAAGTACAATACATAGACTATACAAAAACCTCACCACACATGGCACATGACTCACTAAGGACGATCCCATTCCGACTCTCAAACAAATGCAAGTATTCACGGAGTCACGAGATATTAAGCATTAAGCACAAAGTGAACATAAGTTAAGAAAATGAGACATAGGCGCCACAAAACACGCTATCCAAGTAAGCAAGGTATCATCAATAAATTCAAATCATAGGGAAGATACTACACATGCTAAAGCCTAAATATGCTACTATCAAACAAGTCAAGGGCTCCTAGGTTTATCTCATCTTTCTTCCTCCATTTTATTCCCTAAACTACTCTAAAAGAAAAAAACTACCCGGTGCAAACTACATCCCATGAAAAAGAACCGAGGCACAAAGAAAAATCACGGGGGATTATTACTACCTAAAGAAAGCTAAAAGACATATTTTTGTATTTTTTTGTTTAGACTTAATCCCTCAAGAAAATTGTCTAGGAGATCTATCGTCAAGAAAAGTCCAATTTTTCAACCTTTTTTGATTTTTCTTATTTTCCACATTAAAAAAAAGTAAATTAATCTACTAAAATACTACACAACTACGAAGAAAAAAATAAGAAGCTAAAATACTAAAAAGCTAATTATCCAAAGGGATTCTCCCACCCGGCAACGGTGCCAAAAACTTGTTGCGGCTAAACGCACACGCAAGTATACGCGGTCGTCAAGTAATAAAGTGACTAAAAGTCGGATGTCGAACCCACGAGGACTTGTGATTAACTATTAACTAAATTAGACTATCCTAATTATCTAAACAAGAATTAAACCTACAAATATTTGATTCTAAACTAATTACATAAAGAAATATAAATAATGAACTTTGAACAGAAAAAGAGAAGATTTTTATGATATTAATGTAATAAAACGATCTAGGGTTTTGGGCTATCTAACATTCCTATTGTATTCTTCAATTGAATTGACTAACTAATTTATCTAGTTTATTGGTTGACAGGGTTAATATTGCTCATAAGAATCTGTCGAGTTCNTTCATGGTTGTAATGTGGGCTAAGGGAAGGGTAGGATATATTTAGGAATAGTGACTAACCCTCCTAAGCACTTTAACACACCACATAATCAACTTTAAGCGCAAATTCTTCAATCCCAACTTCAATTTCATAACTAAAATCACTCCCAACAATGTTCCCTCTTTCTTTAAGCACTACATTAATTCATACCCACTAGCAGGAACAAGACAACAATGTATTCATCTCTATATTTTTTTTTCCTTCAGATTATTCTTTTTTTTTTCAATTTTTGCTAATGGTGTATTATTTTACAAAACAAGTGCACCTTTCTTCCTTTTATGGTTCCACTCAAATCACCCACACTTAGTTCCTTCTTACTTCTTTTAGCGCTCATCTCACAATTAAAGTGCTTTAAGAGGAAAATGGATCAAAACAATATCAATTAAGAATAAAAAGGGTATATGCTCGTAATGTGGGTGCCAAATAAAAGTCTATAGGCTCAAAAGGGCTAACTAGGGATAGATTTTATTTGTGATAAGCAATAAAGCTCAAAAAGATCAAAGAAAGCCTAAAATCATTTTTCAAACTTAACATCACCTAAAATTTCGCTTCAACTCACATACCGGGCAAGTTCTAGACACAATTACAATACATAGACTACACAAAAATCTCACCACACATGGCACATGACTCACTATGGACGGTCCCATTCCGACTCTCGAATAATGCAAGTATTCACAAAGCTACGAGATATTAAGCATTAAGCACAAAGTGAACACAAGTCAAGTAAATGAGACATAGGCGTCACAAAACATGCTATCCAACTAAGCAAGGCATCATCAATAATTTCAAATCATAGAGAAGATACTACACATGCCAAAGCCTAAATATGCTACTATCAAACAAGTCAAGGGCCGCCTAGGTTCATCATTATTCCCCCTTTTATTCCCTAAATTCCTACTCTACTCTAAAAGAAAAAAAAACTACCCGGTTCAAACTACATCCCATGGAAAAGAACCGAAAAGAAAAACCACGGGGGATTATTACTACCTAAAGAAAGCTAAAAGACATATTTTTGTATTTTTTTATTTAGACTTTAATCCCTCAAGAAAGCTGTCCACAAAATCCATCGTCGGGAAAAGTCCAAATTTTTTTGATTTTTTTTTCATTTTTTTTTAAAAAAATTACTACACTAAAAACGAGTATTATAACTAAGCTAACATAGCACAGAAACTCACCCAGACAATCTCCTCACCCCACACTTAAAATTGTGCAATGTCCTCAATGCATACTAAAAATAACAAGAGGGTAAAAGAGACTCCCTTGTAGGCCAAAGGCCGAAGCATTAGCAGCTCATGGGATACTCAGACTTCTCCCAGGTGCGATCCTTTGTGCGGTCACCCCACACTTATTTCAACCACATAGCTCACTTTTGCATACTTCTAGTGGCTTTACTTCTATGCTCATAATCCTACAAAAAAAATGCTACAAAGATAAAAAAAAAATAAACAAAAATAAATAAAAATAAAGGAAAGCAGCAAAGCTGGGTTGCCTCCCAACAAGCGCCTAATTTAACGTCGCGGCACGACTTGAACCAATTTTTGTCTCCACCTTGAACTTATGAATTGTACCCGTAACATGGCATCCAGTCTGTGGCTATGCACCTTTGGTGGGGCTACAAAGATAACCAGGCCAAGTAATAAATTTTTCACTCTGCACCTCTCGACCTTTAGATGAAGAATGTAATTTTTGCTTTTTGGCACAACAAATTCAAGAATATAGGCACTCTCATCCTCACCTTTTGACTCCTCCATAGGCTCAGATGGCTTGATTAGTATCTCACTATCTAAACACAATGTGGAAAAATGATTGGAATGAGGTCTAATGCGCCCTAACTCATGAATTTTACTACCATTTGCATCCCCATATTTACACACACTCAAGTCTCCCAAAGTAATGTTATCTACTCCCTCACATGACTCTAGAGCACTCTTCTCAATATTGGCATCCTCAAGAAAAACATGGTCTAGTGATTGGTATTCTCGTTTTAGCTCCTCAATTTGGTCTAGAAGATTTTTTTCAGCTTCACACAACTCATTATTAATTTGTTAGGCGTTACACGCATCAACCTTTGTGCTCAAATCTGCATCTAAGTTATGTACAACCAAGCCAAAATTATAAATTTTATATGCAAGTTCATCTCTCCCCTTAGACCAGTCATTCACCAATTTTGTTAGAAGACAACGATGTTCCTCGTATTCCCTTAATCGTGAATATTCTTCCCAATACCAACCTTTACTCCCATATTCAAATTCAGACCTCCCAGAGTACAGGTCATGACAAGCCCAAAAAGACGGGCCATAAAAGTCTTCCGTCAACCAAGCGTCTTCATCAATAACCTTACTCCGGATATTTCATCCCCGGATGTCATGTTGAGAGAACTAGAAACACACTAAGAGAATGATCAAAATTGTTATAAAAATAAAAATATTTACAAAAAGAGAAGAAAAAAATCAAAACTTGTAAACATAAAAGCAAAAGTCTAATATAGAAAAATAGTTAATTTCTAAGTCCCCGGCAACGGCGCCAAAAATTTGTTGCGACCAAACACACTCACGCAAGTGCACGTGATCGTCAAGTAATAAAGTAGTGAGTAGAGTATCGTTCCCACGAGGACTTATGATTAACTATTAACTAAATTAGACTATCCTAATTATTTATACAAGAATTAAACCTAGAAGTATTTGATTCTAAACTAATTAAAATAAATAAAAACAAATAATGAACTTTGGACAGAGAAAGATCAGATTTTTATGATATCAATGTAATGAAAACGATCTAGGGTTATGGGCTATCTAACATTCCTATTGTATTCTTCAATTGAATTGACTAACTAATTTATCTAGTTTATTGGTTGACAGGGTTAATATTGCTCATAAGAATCTGTCGAGTTCTTACTCGCCTATTCAAGCTAACCTAACGCCTATATGTCTATGGAGTTAGAATCAACAAGAACGCATTTATAATTCCTGTAAATCAACCAAGCAAGGCAATTAGGTATATGTCTATCCTAACCGCGAATCCGTTCCCCGATGCCCAGGTTCAAGAACTTGCTCTACTCAATCCTATATGCAATCTAGAATTCCCACTTTCGAGTTCAACTCTAGATTCGTAGATAGTATTCAATTGGTGATCAAGCAATCAAATAATTAAGTGCAGGATTGAATAAATAAACCAATATGATAAACTAAGAAATCAAAATCAATATCCGAATAACAATAGTCATGAAAGAACCACAACCCTAGAACGTGAAGTTTAGCTCCACATAGACATGGTAGCAAAACAACAAATCATACAAAGAAACATAAAAAGACTAAGTTGGTGGAAGAAAAGATGAAACCCGGCCTCCACGGCGGCTCTGTGCTTGTGTTTTCCTCTCAAAAACGTCCTCCTCCCTCAAAATACCGTTTTTCCATGTATATATACCAAGTAGGGTTGGGCCCAAACAATTATACCTTCTCCAATGTGAAAAAGGACACTTTTCCCGGGTTTAACTAGCGCTGCAGCGCATTTGACCGCGCATCTGGGCGCGCTAATTGGCTGACTTTCTGTTTCTGGGCGCGCTAAAACTAGCGCGGCCGCGCATCTGGGCATTTTTCACCCTGTTCCGTTCCGAATTTGGAAAAACGTAAAACATGAAAGTTGTAGCCCTTTGAGTTAGCTTTCCAACCATATATTGTGGAGCCAAAATGGAGTTCTGAGCAAAAAGTTATATCTATTTTACTAGACAGTGCGCAATCTGCCTACTGGAGTCTTCGTTCGCTCTAACTATCATCCGTTGACCCCCAAACACGATCCCGGCTTAATTCCTTGAACTTTTACTCAAACTTTAAAGCTCCAAATCACTTGAATTCATTCCATAACATCTATATAGCTCGGAATCACTCCTACAAGGCATAAAACACACCGTTAGTGCAAAACACTAGCGATTAAAGCTCAAACTCAATTAAAGTGCAGTAAATTAGAGTGTAATAATCGACTAAAATACGTAATTATAGCCTATCATCAACACCCCACACTTAAACGTTGCTCGTCCTCGAGTCAACCAAAAATTTACTCTATCTATGAGCACTTAACATATTTGAAGCACACTACACCAATGATTATGGTTGATAGCAACAATTAAACTCTAGCATATGCAATCATCATACACTTCCCTTTACTTATGTCATTCTTCAAAAATATTCAAACAAAGACAATATGCTCACAACAATCCTAGCCTCAAAAACCGACTCAATGTCACAATGCACTCATGGCTTGAACACTCAACATCCTAGAGAAGTCTAATAATGTTACCCATCCTTCGTGAAACCATGTGCCCTCACAACCAACGCAAGAGAGTAAGTTGAATCCACACATTCGAATCTCATGATCAAATATATTTTAAGGACTCATATATATCAAAGAAAATATCGCTCACCCTCACAAAAGAAGTCACATGCATGTAATTGGTACCATAGGCTTGCCCATAATGTAAATCTCTACTAATGTAGGCTCACTCGATCTAAAATCAATTAGGACTTTTTCATGGTTGTAATGTGGGCTAAGGGACGGGTAGGATATATTTAGGAATAGTGACTAACCCTCCTAAGCACTTTAACACACCACATAATCAACTTTAAGCGCAAATTCTTCAATCCCAACTTCAATATCACAACTAAAATCACTCCCAACAATGTTTCCTCTTTCTTTAAGCACTATATTAATTCATACCCACTAGCAGGAACAAGACAACAATGTATTCATCTCTATATTTTTTTTTCCTTCAGATTATTTTTTTTTTCAATTTCTGCTAATGGTGTATTATTTTACAAAACAAGTGCACCTTTCTTCCTTTTATTGGTTCCACTCAAAAGCCACCCCACACTTAGTTCCTTCTTACTTCTTTTAGCGCTCATCTCACAATTAAAGTGCTTTAAGAGGAAAAGGGATCAAAACAATATCAATTAAGAATAAAAAGGGTATATGCTCGTAATGTGGGTGCCAAATAAAAGTCTATAGGCTCAAAAGGGCTAACTAGGGATAGATTTTATTTGTGATAAGCAATAAAGCTCAAAAAGATCAAAGAAAGCCTAAAATCATTTTTCAAACTTAACATCACCTAAAATTTCGCTTCAACTCACATACCGGGCAAGTTCTAGACACAATTACAATACATAGACTACACAAAAATCTCACCACACATGGCACATGACTCACTATGGACGGTCCCATTCCGACTCTCGAATAATGCAAGTATTCACAAAGCTACGAGATATTAAGCATTGAGCACAAAGTGAACACAAGTCAAGTAAATGAGACATAGGCGTCACAGAACATGCTATCCAACTAAGCAAGGCATCATCAATAATTTCAAATCACAGAGAAGATACTACACATGCCAAAGCCTAAATATGCTACTATCAAATAAGTCAAGGGCGCCTAGGTTCGTCATTATTCCCCCTTTTATTCCTAAATTCCTAATCTACTCTAAAAGAAAAAGAAAACTACCCGGTTCAAACTACATCCCATGGAAAAGAACCGAGGCACAAAGAAAAACCACGGGGGATTATTACTACCTAAAGAAAGCTAAAATGCATATTTTTGTGTTTTTTTAGTTAGACTTTAATCACTCAAGAAAGCTGTCCACAAAATCCATCGTCGGGAAAAGTCCAAATTTTTTTGATTTTTTTTTTTCGTTTTTTTTATAAAAAAATTACTACACTAAGAACGAGTATTATAACAAGCTAACATAGCACAGAAACTCACCCAGACAATCTCCTCACCCCACACTTAAAATTGTGCAATGTCCTCAATGCACACTAAAAATAACAAGAGGGTAAAAGAGACTCCCTGGTAGGCCAAAGGCCGAAGCATTAGCAGCTCACGAGATACTCAGACTTCTCCAGGTGCGATCCTTTGTGCGGTCACCCCACACTTATTTCAACCACATAGCTCACTTTTGCATGCATCTTGTGGCTTTCAGTGTAGGACTTTGTGATCGTTTTCAAGCTGATCCTAAAGAGTCTCACTTGACTGCTGTCAAGAGGATATTGAGATATCTCAAGGGGACTACTAAATTGTGCCTATGGTACCCTAAAGGTAGTAATTTCGATCTAGTAGGTTATGCTGATGCTGACTATGCAGGTTTCCTAGTGGATAGAAAAAGCACCTCAGGTATGACTCACTTTCTTGGTTCATGTCTTATATCATGGGCTACCAAGAAACAAAATTCAGTAGCCCTATCTACTGCTGAAGCTGAGTATGTGGTTGCAGCTTCTTGTTGTGCTCAACTACTATGGATCAAACAACAATTAGTAGACTTTGGTATAAAAGTGGGATGCATACCAATATTCTGTGATAACACTAGTGCTATAAGTATGACAAAGAACCTTGTTCATCATAAAAGGACCAAGCACATAGATGTTAGACACCACTTCTTGAGAGATAATTATGACAAAGGATTAATCTCAATAGAATTCTGTGCTACTGATAAACAAATAGCTGACATCTTCACCAAAGCACTGAATAGGGAAAACTTTGAAAGGAAATCAGCTAAAAGGAACCAGTTCAGAATGCAATGAAAAAAATGAAAAAAAAAACATTTTTGGTTAGAAGTTCTGATTTTATATAAATATCTAGACTAATTCTTACTCAGTCTCATACTCTAATCAGTATACTCCTGTGACGTGTGTTTATATTAATTCATTGATCTCTTACAAAGTTTTTTTTCTATTCTGATATATGAGGCATAATCAAGAGGAGTTCTACTTGAAGAAACCGGTTCATCAGTATATGCTCATGAGGAAAGGTCAGGTATGTTTCTATACTTTGCACAATTAGAAAAATAAATATTCCAATTATGAGCAGAAGTACTTTCCTAACCAAACTCCTAAATGTAACCGTTGTGCATTGAACCAGTTTCATTCTCTTCGAATTCTAACTAAAACGGGATTTTTTTCCTAAAAACTAGCATCACTCATTTATCTCTAAAGAGACCAGAACTCTAATTTGATTAGACTTCTTTTTGACCTCTGAAAAAGCTGCCGTTATAGGCTTAATCATGATCCCTCTTTAAATATACTCCAAACCCTCTCTCATCACTCATAACCATCATTAAGTGTTAAACTCCTGATCATCCTCCATCTCTCTAAAATTCTACAAAATTCCCAAACATCCTCCAAAAATTCTCCGCCATGACTAACTCTCAAGAAAATCCTTTAACTCCCCCACCAGTATCTCCTAATACATCTTCATCTGTACCTCCTAGCGACAACCCTAAACCAAGATTCCGCAGGCAAAAAATGTTGGCTAGAAAGACAGTTGCTACTGGTGCTTTGAGAACAGCTCTCAACGAAAAATTGAAAGCAAGTCAAAGAAGGGAAAGCTCTGAAAAAGAATAATCTGACTCAAGTTCTGAGTCTGAAGCTTTTGTGTCTGCAAGCGATGGAGAAGAACGTGGGTCTTCTGAATCAGACAAAAATCAAGAAACTCCTAGAGAGGTAAATACATGTTATGTTTTTTCTGATGTAGTGGAGAAAGTAGATGATAGGTTTGTGTTAGTGGGATCTGTGAGAGATGTAAGTGAGGGAGAATCGAAGAGGAAGGGAAAGAAAAAGAAAGGTGAAATTCTTGCAATTTGTGGAGGAGTTGAGGAGAGTGGCAACAAGACAGGGGGAAGTGAATCTGGAGAAGCAGCTGAAGGTCTTGTGAACCTGAGTGAACAACAAGATGGACCTAGTTCATCTGTGGAAGAAACCTTGGCTGACATTCTGAAGAAATTTGGAGAAAGCTATGATCCCAAGAAGCGCAAAGCTTCTTCTCAAAAGGCTCCAACTGCCTCTAAGCCAACAAAGAAGAGCAAGGTGTCATCTCCTAAGTCTACTGTCCCCTCAGCACCAAAGGTGAAAGCTACCAGAAGCATGGTAAGGCAAAGCGAGGCTGAGTTGCAGAAAGCCTTAGAGGCAAGCAAGAAAAAGAACAAAGAAAAGGGAAAAGCTAAAGTTCTGGAAAGTTCTGTGGCTGCAGAAGAAGAGGAGGAAGAGATGGAACTGGTCCATCAGGAGAGAGGTACAACTGAGGAGGTTCATACTCCTAAACCTAAGAAATCCAAGACTTCTACCAAGAAGTCTTCAGAATCTATCTCTGCTGAACCCTCCCTGGCAAAAATAACCAGGTTTGCAGTTAAAGGAAAACAAGTGAAAGTTCCTGAAGAAGAAGAAGCTTGGAGTGGAGAAGAAGAAGAAGAAGAGGGAATCTGAGAAAGAGCAGGACAGGTTTATCCTTTTTGGAAAAAGAAAAATATTGAAAGGAAGAATTCTGAAAGACCTGGAGGAGCCAGGCATGAAAATATTGGTTGATGCACTAGAAGCACAGGGTTGGAAGGACATGGTTCTTCAACTGGATGGCAGGCTTGCAAGAAAGGAACTGATAGAGTTTATGGCGAATGCCACAGTGGTGAATGGGGTTGTTACAAGCCTGGTGAGAGGAGTAGAGGTGCAGTTTGATGCACCTAATTTGGGAAGAATTCTAGACATACCCTGTGAGGGATATGATGATTATACTAGGCAAAGGTGGCCTTGTCTAGATTCTCTCCCTTCTGCTCTCCAAATCACCCGGAATTTCTGTGATACCAAGTCTGCTGAAGAAGTGCCTGAGGCTAGGTTTGTGCAAAAGAGTGAGATGAAGCCTGAGCACAAGGTGCTATTTGAATTTGTGAACAAGTGTCTGCTGCCCAGACAGGAGAGAAGGCACACTGCAAATTATATGGACCTGGTCCTTCTGGAGTGTCTTGTGACAGGAAAGCAGATTAACTGGCCTAGTTTCATTGTCAAGATGATGGATAGAGTGATAAATGGCTCCAAGGCCCATGCCACTCCTTATGGGTTTATACTGACAACTGTCTTGGCCAAGTTAGATGTGCCATTGAAGAAGTGGGAGATGGCCTCCAGCAAAGAGCACTTTGGGATCAAAACTCTGCAGGCTTGTGATTATCTGCTAAGTGTAACCCCAGTTGAACCTGGTTCATCCGTGAAGACTCCTGTGAACAGCAAAGTTAGGGCATTGGTTCTAGAATGTGGAACAAAAGATGCAGAAATTGTTAGGCTCCAGGCTCGCATTGCTGAACTGGAAAGTGAAAGAAATGGCCTCAAAGATGAGCTAGCAAAGGAAAAAGAAAAGAGTGAAGGGATGCTCCAAACAATGCTTAATCTACTTCAATCCCAACCCTCTAGTTCCTCCAAGCCCTAGAACCAGTTTAGTAACTCCTTTAGTGACCCAGATTCGGGACTTTTCTCTGTTTTTTTTTTGCTCATGGTTGGATGTTTGTTTTTCTTTTTGTGGTCTGTTTTGTAGAAACATCTCCTAATCAATGACAATGTGCTTTGTTTTCTCTTGTTCTATGAAACTTCTGATCTTAATAGTTAAATTTCTGTGAAGCTGATTATTGATTAACTAAATCATGTTTTCACTTGCAGTTGCCCCAGTGGCCATGAGTAATAATTAACATCTGGGATTCTAATAAAATGCAACTTTTCGATGATGCCAAAAGGGGGAAGTGTTGACATGTGATTTTTGACCCTCCCCGTTATTTTACCCATTTTAGCATGTAAATATTTAGTTTAGGCCTAATTATACGTC
>NW_017670500.1:355721-445332 GCF_001879085.1 Nicotiana attenuata | reverse complement strand
ACTCATATATATCAAAGAAAATATCGCTCACCCTCACAAAAGAAGTCACATGCATGTAATTGGTACCATAGGCTTGCCCATAATGTAAATCTCTACTAATGTAGGCTCACTCGATCTAAAATCAATTAGGACTTTTTCATGGTTGTAATGTGGGCTAAGGGACGGGTAGGATATATTTAGGAATAGTGACTAACCCTCCTAAGCACTTTAACACACCACATAATCAACTTTAAGCGCAAATTCTTCAATCCCAACTTCAATATCACAACTAAAATCACTCCCAACAATGTTTCCTCTTTCTTTAAGCACTATATTAATTCATACCCACTAGCAGGAACAAGACAACAATGTATTCATCTCTATATTTTTTTTTCCTTCAGATTATTTTTTTTTTCAATTTCTGCTAATGGTGTATTATTTTACAAAACAAGTGCACCTTTCTTCCTTTTATTGGTTCCACTCAAAAGCCACCCCACACTTAGTTCCTTCTTACTTCTTTTAGCGCTCATCTCACAATTAAAGTGCTTTAAGAGGAAAAGGGATCAAAACAATATCAATTAAGAATAAAAAGGGTATAGGCTTGTAATGTGGGTGCCAAATAAAAGTCTATAGGCTCAAAAGGGCTAACTAGGGATAGATTTTATTTGTGATAAGCAATAAAGCTCAAAAAGATCAAAGAAAGCCTAAAATCATTTTTCAAACCGAACATCACCTAAAATTTCGCTTCAACTCACATACCGGGCAAGTTCTAGACACAATTACAATACATAGACTACACAAAAACCTCACCACACATGGCACATGACTCACTAAGAACGGTCTCATTCCGACTCTCAAACAAATGCAAGTATTCACGGAGCCACGGGATATTAAGCATGAAGCNAGTTTTTGGCTCAGTGAGTTTAGTGGAGTTTGGGAAAATCCTACTGAGTAGTAGGTCGTGGTTTTTTCACCTTTTGAGCCAGGTGTTTTCCACGTAAAAATCTCTGTGCACTTTACTTTCAACATTTATTATTCCGCAAACTACTGTAGTTAGAACACTTAGAAGAACCAGGTTCTTCTAACGTGAAAATTAGGTACCACATAAATTCCCCCCCCCTACCCCCCCCCCCGCCGCCTCTTGTGTGG
The DNA here is from genome assembly GCF_001879085.1 of Nicotiana attenuata. Classification (NCBI taxonomy): domain Eukaryota; kingdom Viridiplantae; phylum Streptophyta; class Magnoliopsida; order Solanales; family Solanaceae; genus Nicotiana; species Nicotiana attenuata. The sequence goes on along the minus strand of NW_017670500.1, from coordinate 444,204 downwards.
TATTGACATTTATAACATCATAAGTCCCCGGCAAGGGCGCCAAAAACTTGTTGCGGCCAAACGCACTCACGCAAGTGCACATGATCGTCAAGTAATAAAGTAGTGAGTAGAGTATCGTTCCCACGAGGACTTGTGATTAACTATTAACTAAATTAGACTATCCTAATTATTTATTCAAGAATTAAACCTAGAAGTATTTGATTCTAAACTAATTAAAATAAATAAAAACAAATAATGAACTTTGGACAGAGAAAGAGCAGATTTTTATGATATCAATGTAATGAAAACGATCTAGGGTTATGGGCTATCTAACATTCCTATTGTATTCTTCCATTGAATTGTCTAATTAATTTATCTAGTTTATTGGTTGATAGGGTTAGTACTGCTCATAAGAATCTGTCGAGTTCTTACTCGCCTATTCAAGCTAACCTAACGCCTATATGTCTATGGAGTTAGAATCAACAAGAACGCATTTATAATTCCTGTAAATTAACCAAGCAAGGCAATTAGGTATATGTCTATCCTAACCGCGAATCCGTTCCCCGAGGCCCAGGTTCAAGAACTTGCTCTACTCAATCCTATATGCAATCTAGAATTCCCACTTTCGAGTTGAATTCTAGATTCGTAGATAGTATTCAATTGGTGATCAAGCAATCAAATAATTAAGTGCAAGATTGAACAAATAAACCAATACGATAAATCAAGAAATCAAAATCAATATCCGAATAACAATAGTCATGAAAGAACCACAACCCTAGAACGTGAAGTTTAGCTCCACATAGACATGGTAGCAAAACAACAAATCATACAAAGAAACATAAAAAGACTAAGTTGGTGGAAGAAAAGATAAAACCCGGCCTCCATGGCGGCTCTGTGCTCTTCCTTGGTCAAAAATTGCTCTCAAAAACGTTCTCCTATGTATATATACCAAGTAGGGTTGGGCCCAAACAATTATACCTTCTCCAATGTGAAAAAGGACACTTTTCCCGGGCTTAACTAGCGCGGTCGTGCACCTGGACGCGCATCTGGGCGCGCTAGTTGACAAGTGTTCTTTTTCTGGGCGCGCTAAAACTAGCGCGACCTCGCTATTGCGCATTTTTCACCCTGTTCCGTTTCGAATTTGGAAATAGGTAAAACAAGAAATTTGTAGCCCTTTGAGTTATCTTTCCAACCATATATTGTGGAACCAAAATGGAGTTCTGAGCAAAAAGTTATATCTATTTTACTAAACAGTGCACAATATGCCTGCTCGATTCTTCGTTCGCTCTAACTATCATCCGTTGACCCCCAAATGCGATCCCGGCTTGTATCCTTGGGCTTTTACTCAGATTTCAAAGCTCCAAATCACTTGAATTCATTCTATAATATCTATATAGCTCGGAATTACTCCTACAAGGCATAAAATACACAGTTAGTGCAAGACACTAGCGATTAAAGCGCAAACTCAACTAAAGTGCAGTAAATTAGAGTGTAATAAGCGACTAAAATACGTAATTATAGCCTATCATCAGTCTTCCTCCCGAATAATTCTACTTTCATGCTTGACTTTTATTCCTACTAAGTCTTTTTCCATTTCACACGTTTGCCAAGACCACTGAGCTTCATCCATTGGATGAGGATGAGGCCTCGTCCTCTCTTGCTGAACCTTCGGCTTCAGGATAGCCCGGAGCCGCTGCAAAGGAGAGAAGAAGAAAAAGAGGAAATCCTCTGGCTCCCCAGACGTCAAGGTCAACAAGAAGAGGGTAGTTGTCTAGGTCCGGAAAAGCAACAAAAAGAGTACCAAAGCTAGGGTACCGGACCCCGATTCCCTCTTCCTTCTCAGGGATTACCCTGAGGATGATGATCTGTAGTTCATCGCTCATGGGTCAACCATCAACAAAGGAGAACAGGCGGAAACCGAAGAAGGTGTCTAAGAGGCCGATCCCCCTCTAGCTCCGGATCCAGAAGGGGAATCAGAGGCCACGACCTCCCAAGAAACTTCCCCTTCCCCGAAGGAAGTAGCCAGTGTCATCGACATCGTGGAGTCACCGTCTCACACAGAGTCTATGTTCGGCGAGGCTCAATCCGATAATGAGACATCAAATGAGACGGCACGGGGAACAAATGATTCCCTCAACATGCTTTTCGGCAGCATAAACATGAACGCATTGGAGGATTATTCCGGGCTTGGTGACCTGGAGGTCCCAAAAAAGGATGTGCCATTGGGAGCAGGCAAGCCAAGCTAGTGAGGCAGCTCCCTGCTCCGAGTGTGGATCTCGACCGTAAAAGACGATCGTGCTTACTATCCAGCGGATGCCCAGGTGTTGTCCACTCCGGTGGGTGTGGCCAGCTATCTTCGTTGCCTAGTGATCGAGGAGGACCAGACGAAGATGAACGAAGTAGGCACAGCCTTTTCAACGAGGAACAACAGTCACTGAACTGGGTAAGTTGTCCATTCCTCGTGCCCTTTGCGAATCTTGTTCAGTTTTAGCATGCTCTTACGATCTTATCGTTTTGCTTTTCAGAATTTGGTGCATCACCCTTTGGGTTTACCACCGTATCACTTGGTAGTGCACCCTTAGGATGAGAATTTAGAGCTTGAGAGAATTGCCCTATTTGGACTTCTAGATTGCGGATTGATGTGTTGTGTGAGGCAAGTTGGGCATCCAATTCGGCATTCTTTTCCATCATTTGCTTGAACATATTCTCAATATGTACCATCTCATTATTTGAAGAACTTGAACCATAGGAAGGATAAGTAGGTGGGTTGCTCGGTTGTTGATACATTGGGGGCCTTTGAAAACCTGACCCCCGATTGCCTTTATTGTTACCCCAACCACCTTGGTTGTTGCCTTCCTGATTTCCTTGGTTGTTTCCACTCCAATTTCTTTTATTGTTGTTGTTATGCCAATTCCCTTGATTGTTATAATTTCAATTCCCATGATTGTTTTATGGTCGTCATTGTTGTTGGTTTGGGCCTTGGAAGTTGTTTCTTTGCCCTTGAAAATTGTTCACATATTGCACTTCCTCCTCTTGATCATTATAAGAATAATCTTGATCAAAACCGCCATCATCTTGCACATAATTCTCCACCCGAGTTTGCACTTTTGGGCCCTTAGTCCTCTTCTTGTTCACCAAAACATTCACTCCCTCCATAGCATGAACATGCTTAGGAGCTTGCACTTGATTAAGTTGGGCCTTTGCTAGTTGAGTCATGGTAGTGGCCAATCCAGCAATGGATTTTCCATGGTCTTGCAATTCTTTGTGGAGGTGGATCATTTTCGGATTACCTTGTGGAACATTTGCCCAGGATTTCCAAGCCGATGACATCTCCACTATCTCATCTAGAATATCACACGCCTCCACATAAGGCGTAGTCATAAAGTTCCCACCGGCTAGTTGATTCACTACACATTGGTTGGTTGTGTTAATCCCATGATAAAAAGTTTATTGCAACATGTTTTCCGTCATATCGTTTTTGGGACATTCCTTAACCATTGTTAAATAGCGCTCCCAAATATTATGTAGTGGTTCATTTGGATCTTGTTTGAATGCCAAGGTCTCATCTCGAAGTGTAGCCATGTACCAGGGAGAAAACATTTTGCAATGAACTTGCCCACGAACTCATCCCAAGTGTGAATTGAATGGTTCGGCAAACGTTCCAACCAATCTAAAGCTTTCCCCAAGAGAGACGGCAAAAAGCCTTAGACTCAATTAATCTTTGGAAACATTAGCTTGCTTACTCCCCCAACATGTATCCCCAAATCCCTTTAAATGTTTGTAAGCATTTTGAGTTGGTGCACCAGTAAAAAAACCCCGTGGCTCAAGTAATGTGAGCATCATATTTGTGATTTTAAAGTTGTTCGCCCTAGTACGGGGAGGGACTATTGCACTAGCATAACCTTTGTTGGGCAATATCGGGTGTTGAGCCGCTCGTGGTGGTGGTGGGGGTGGAACGGACACGTTTTCATGTTGTACCCGGCCTCTCTGATTGGCTTGTGGCTCTTGAGGTACCTCATCTGCTTGTTCCTCCTCGCCGTCCAAGTCCCCCAAAGGCAAATTTCCGAGCTCATTGTTCGCCATGTCTGTACTTATGATTTCTTAAGCAAATTAGTACCATGGAAGGGAAAGAAGATATTCCAAAAACACACTCAAATATATTGCTACCACCATTTTAACTCCCTGACAACGATGCCAAAAATTTATCCACTTCCAATCCACACTCAACAATGAGTGGAAGAGGTCGTTGGAAGAATAGTACCCAACTACGAGTCGGGGTCGATTTCCTTAGGGAGATAATAATGGGTGTTATAGTGTATACTTGATGCGCGAAGACGAAACATCTTAAATACACTTCCAATCAAGTTGGTTTTGCAAATTACTTCTATAAACTACACTGTTAATGCTCAATTAGAGAAATGAAACTAGAAATTTACTAATTGTTTTTGGTTGTTTTCAAATAGTTATAAAGCCTAGGGATGTAACTTATGCTTAGGTGTTCGCCTAATGGGTTAATTACGTTAACACTTGTTTTATTAATTGGGGTGTATTATAGCTCTCAACTCTAAGTTACCCAATCAATACCTCTTGGTCATAGAGTGATTTTGCCCAATTTGGCTTTCTCATTCCCAATGGGTATCAAGCTAAATAGTTGATATGAGCTCAAGTCGGGTTTTCCCTATCTCTAGTTCAAACCCTTTAATTAGGCTAGTCAAATCTTTAACTAGCCCAATTTCTTGTTAGCCAAGTTTTCCTAGACTAGGTCCCTCTTTCTCAAGTAGAGACCAAGTGAAAAAGGCATGAACCAATGTTTGCAACCATTAATTCTAAAATTAAAGCATGAACAAGGCTAAATAACAAACATAAAAAGCATTAAATCAAATACCCATAAGGTTTACACTCACAATCCTAGTAAATTTCTAGCTACTCATAGTAGAAAATGAAGAAAACAAAGAAGAAATACTAATTAAACCCATAATATAAAATTAAAATGATAAACTATGATGTTTGTCCAAAAATGATCACAAATTACCCAAAATAGTAAATTACAATGGCTACAACTAAGAAAGCTTCAAACTTTTTCCTAAAAATGTGATTCCCGTTTATTTATAGTGGCTCAAAATTCTCTAACAAAAATGACCTTCGGGAGGTTCTGCAGCCGCACAATTCCATGTGTGGTCCGCACATTGCTTGAGTCTGCAGGGGATAGATTCTGTAGCCACATAATTTGATCTGCGACTCCACTTTAGCTTGTGGCCACACAATTCATGTGCAGTACGCACTTCAGGTAAGGTTTCAGTCTTGGTCATTTTGCACACTCTCTGAACTTTTTGAATTCCAGTCAGTGCGATAATGTTCTGTGGCCGCACATATTGTGTGCGGTCCGCACTTCTGTTTCAATTACTTTAGGGCTTCTACATCAGATCTGCGGCCGCATAGAGAATTCTGTGACCCGCACTTGCTTCTGCGACTGCAGAAATACTTATGCGGACCACACTTTTGGTATGTTGCGCCCCTTCTTGACTTTTGCACCGGAACACTCCTTTTTGAGTTGGATTTCTTCATTATAGTCCAAATCTCCAACATTCCTACAATTTGCATACTTTCATTAGTTTTGGAAACATAAATCAACACTTTCGGATTACAATAAAAGTAAAAAGGTACTAATAAGTGGTCAAAATCCACATTTATCAACTTCCCCAAACTTAAGTCTTTGCTTGTCCTCAAGCAAATAGATTAGCTACCACCTCCTCAGAGTGAAACGTCATTACAGTGAGTCAATGGTGAGCCATTCATACTCTGTTGGGACCAACAATTACCCACACTACTCATGCATTATCAACAAGGTGACAAGTCAAATATCATGCACATATATTTGTAATGTGACATTTGATCTTCACGAATTGACTTTACTCATCAAGGACTCCTGCTCTATCATGTAGATCATGGTGGACTCCGAACTCTTACTCCTCTACCTTCCGTTTGCCAATCTCACTTCAAAATTTAGCACTCAATCTTAAGATTCATGAAAGGTTCACTCTTCTCTCACAAGAGAATGTCAGAAGTACGGCTTCAAGTACCATAGGCTTGCCCCTCATGTAGATCACCAATAATATAAGCTCACTCGGTTTGAAATCAAGTGGGACTTCTTTTGAGTTGTAATGAAGGCTTTTGGATTAGGATAGTATACCATATGGATAAGTGGTTACACCTTTCCTTAAGCACTCCACATTTTCATTTCTTGGCTCACAATTACCAATTCTTAGAGGCATTCTCTTTTTATTGGGGCTAGAGAGACTTGACATCGCTCTTTCTTGTTCATTTCATTCTTTTTCTCCCTTGATGCTCATTACCTCTTTTTGAATCCATCAACCCTTCCACTTATTCTCTTTTTTTTATTTTTTGCATTTTTCTCTTTGTTCTTTTTTTTCTTGCCTTTTCTTTTTATAGAGATCATTTCTTTTCTCTTTTTGTGCCTTGATACCTCTTTTAAATTCCTCAACTCTCACCCCCAAACTATGCCTTAAGCTGCTTATTTCGCAAGAGTGCTAAGGAAGGTCCGGGTGCCAAGAAAGGATCACGACAAAATGGGTAAAGGCTTATAACATGGTTATCAAATGAGAAAGGCTAGATGCTCAATGGGAGTTGACTAGGGATAACGACATTTCTTGGTAATAGAACGCTCAAACAGACCAAGGAAAGCCTACAATCATTTCCCAAACAAAGTAAAACTTAGGATTTTGCCTTGAAGCACATTCGGGGTAAGTTCTAGACCATTCGTACGGATACTTGGACTAGCAACAAATCAGCTCACCCCTCACGCAACTAGACCGTAAAAGAGGATAGAGTCGAGAGCCTACAACAATCACACTCAAGTTAAAGATCAGTATGGTCCAATAAACAACTCGATGATTACCAAAGTCAATTCAAGAGTCTCAAAGCCACTAACTAGAGCTATTTTCTTTCAAAAACTTTGTTTCAAACCATAAGCACGTAGTTAAGTGTGTTGGTGCCAAATAAAGCATTAATAACTCTTTTTTGAGAATGAATTGATTAGGCTTTCTATTTATTACTACTACTATTATTATTTCCTAAACACAAAAAATGGACTCATTCCCTTAAGAAGGTTATCACACCATCCATTATTGGGACGAGTCGCCCGGTTCACACAAAAACTACCTTTAGAAATAACCGTGGTATTAAGAAAACCAAAGGCTTATTATTTACGAAAACATAAAAAGAAGCTACAAACAAAACAAGAACTAAAGTGGAAAAATAAAGAAGCTAATGAACAATAACTACTAAAGATAAATAAACTACAAATAAGAAAAGGAACAGAATCATCCAATTATTACAGCCCAAATGTATCCAAAATATGTCAATTTCAAATCAAATAATCTCCCCCTCTCCCCCTCTCCCCCTCCCCCTCCCCCACCTCCCCTACCCCCCCCCCCCCCCGAATAAAAGTAAGCATTATCCCCAATGCTTAACAAAATAAGAGTGAAAGAAGAGAGGGTGAAGAAAACTCCCTAAGGATCCTTGGACATCTCAGTGTACCCGGCAACATCATCTCCCGTTGGGTCAACCAAATATATTTCATCATCATCATATATGGGCGTGGCGGGAGTGGTAAACATCGCACGCACTGCCTCAGCAGTGTCAATAGCAAGGCATGGCTCATTAGACTGGCCAACTGGTGAAACCGGTGCAGATGGTGCCAATGGATCTGGGATGGACTGGTATGGGTCAAGTAACATATCAAACGGTAGATCCGAAGCCATCACAATTCTCGTCACCTCCTTCCTGAGCTTGTCAACCGGATTCTTTCTTGCTTGGGACTTCCTCATTTCTTTACTTCTTTGACCAACTCCTCAATAACCGACCTGTATTGTACTAGAGTGTCCATGATCATCTTCTGGTTGTCCAGAATCTTTTTCAACTTCTCATGAAGAACAGAGGAGACATGTGGTGCTTGTATAGATGAATGCACTGCAACAGTACTAGATATGTCAGACAACTTTGAAGTAGCTGTCTGCATCTAGTTGTTGAGACTCGCCAATGTTTGGGAGACTCGTAGAGCAGATAATGGAGTTGTAGGCATAGGCACTGGCCTCAGAGCTAGAGCAGGGGCTGCCCTGGGGGCTGTGGTAGGATCTGAAGGTGGTGGTAGAGGTATAAAAGCAGCAATAGAGGAGGGCTCAGCAAAGGTAGATGGAATGTCAGCTCTCTCTGTAACTACCACTGCCAGCTCATCAGAGTGGCATGTGGTGGTAGAAGGCTGAGCTTTCTTCTATGGCTTGGTGGCATCCATCAATGAATACCAGTCAAATGGCTTCTTCGGCTTCACCTTGGTGTCATATGATCTTGGCTCTACCTTTACATCAGTGAGGTACTCTGTGATAGTGTTAGGATAAGGATAGGCCGAGCTAGTTTGCTGTGCTACCAATGAAGTTGGCCGACATCACGGCACCCACAATAATTGGGTACCTTTCCATGATAGAAGCCACAAGCATAGCCCGAGGAAGAGGCAGATGAGTCTCATTCTGGCACGGATCAAGTCTGATGCAAACAAAGGTCTGCCATCCCTTCGCCTCAAAGCTCAATGTGTTCCACTGAATGGGAACCCCAAAAGTAATCCATGATGGTGGTGGCCCTGGTGGTGCTAAGATCTCTGCTAGCGAAGGTCGAACGTCTTCTTTCATTGCACATTTCTCTAGATACTCCAAGTCCTCAAACCCCAAGTACGCGTTTAGTTTGTGTTGATCAAACCTCACCTTGAGGTTGCGTACTTTAGTCACCTTCGTCCCCTTCTTGATGTGAGAAACATTTGCGTAGAACTCTCGGATGAGGTACTCCTTGGCATCCTCAACTCTCTCAGTAAACCACATCCAACCCTTTCTTGCTCTGAACTGCCTCAACACCACAGGTTGTATTTATCCAAATCATTTAATAGAAACTGACGCTCAAGTGTCAAGGATCTCACCGGCCACTACATATGGAAATCAGTAAAGGCAGCCATCTGACGAACCTATCCTCCCATATCTCCTTTTTATTCGTTCTCTCCACACCAGTGGATGTACCATCTCCCCCTCTACCATCATCGAGGATATCCTGTACAGTCTATGCCTCTGTTCTGGGGCAGCTGCTGGCTCATAGGTATGGCTAGCACTTTTATACCCCTTAGATGTGTTGTGAGATGAATAGGCCTCATCCATTAGTTGGATTCGCCCCTATGGCCTAGACTGTGTGGCTGTCTGCTCCTCCTGAATAGAGGTTGAGTTGCCCTTTGAAGCTTCCCTAGACGGGATATAGGAACTAGACTCGGAGATGTTTGCACCTCTCCTTTTGCCTATTGTGGCCTTATTCCTGATTGTTTTGGCAAGGTTCCTCTACCTTGACCCTTATAGGATTCACCTCTTCCTTCTGTAGTGTCACCGCGGCCTCATGATTGAACTAGTATCTGTATTAAAGCAAAGAAGATTGTTAGTTACAAGTCATTATTCAACACATTCAAGACTTATGTAGGCAAGGGAGAACAATGGGGACACATTAGGAATAGGACAAAAACAACAGGCTGCTAAAACTGGGGTCTGCGGTCCGCAGATTTTGGATGTGCAACCGTAAACTGTAAGTGCAACCGCATAATTACAAGTGCGGCCGCACTTTTGTCAAAAATATCGGAGGCTCAGAAGACGGTGCAGAGGCTGTTTTGCGGGCGCAGAAGAGATCTGAAGTTCGCACAATTTTAATTGCGTCCTTTCTAAGATTTTTGCGGTCCGCACAACTAAAGTGCGGCCGCAGATGCACTTGCTTCACTAGGTTGCCCAAAACTCCTAATCTGTAGACCGCACAAATTCGAGTGAGGCTGCAGATTTCAAAAACTATGCACAGGCAATCTTTCTACTTAGATTTTCAATTACTTGCACAAATAGACATGGCAACATGGTATAAACATGAAATCTCATTAACCTAACCCATGATAGCCTGTATTAAAAATTACACTAACACAAAAATTTAACATGAAATGAAGCATACCAGATAGAGTGAGTGCGCTGGGTGTATAAGCACATGTGGTTGTGTGTGGGGACAGTGACAATCTCTCAAGAAAGTGCAGAGTAACAGTGATTTTTAGGAGAGGAAAAAGTGTAAAATTAACTCAAGTTTCCTGTTAATACTAAAAATCCTAAGAGGGAAAAGGGTCTAGTGCGGCCGCATATTTCCATGTGCGGTCTGCACTCTGTCACCTGGGTCAGCCCTCTCTGCTCTTAACGTGCGGTTCGCACATTTTTGGGTGCGGACACAGATTTCACTTGCAGTCGTAGATTAGCCTCCGCACTAACAAGTTCGAACTTCAGATAGGTAATATTTTTACACTTTTGCAAGATTCCAATTGTGCGGTCCGCACGAGAAATGTGCGGCCACGAATGCCCTCCTGCTGTGGCACATAGAAACGTGCGGACCGCACAAATAAAGTGCGATCCGCAGATCTTTGAACACTTAAACATTTTTTTAGTTCACCTTTCTTGCAAGTCACGCTCAACCCTGTAGCACACTTCAAGTTAGAACACAAATAACACCTAACAACAAAAGAAAAAGGAAAAGAACATGGATTGCCTCCCAAGAAGCCCCTGATTTAACACCGCGGAACGACGTAAAATACCATCAAGTGAAGTAAATGACCGCCACCATGTGGCTATCTCAAACCGTGCCCAAATAGTGCTTCACCCGATGACCAATGACTTGGAATACTTCATTGGTTTGTTCTTCAAGTCTAATGCACCAAAAGGTGTTATACCACAATTTCAAATGGACCGCTCCACTTGGATTTTAGCTTCCCGGGAAACATTCTCAACCTTGAGTTAAACAACAATACAAGATCGCCCACCTTGAACTCTTTGTTCCAAATGTATTTGTCATGAAAATATTTCATCTTTTCTTTGTATAAGGACAAACTTGCATAAGCATGGTATCAGAACTCATCCAACTCATTCAAATGTGTAACCCGCAAGTTTGCGGCTACATCCCAGTAAAGATTCAACTTCTTTAGAGACCACATTGCCTTGTGCTCTAGTTCCACCGGAAGATGACAAGCTATCCCGATTACCAACCGATATGGAGACATTCCGATAGGTGTTTTGTAAGCCGTCTGATAAGCCCATAACGTCTCATCAATCTTCTTGGACCAATCCGTCCGATTAGCATTCATCGTTTTAGACAAGATACTCTTTATCTCCCGGTCGGAGACTTCCACTTGCCCACTAGCTTGTGGGTGATAGGGAGTCGTGACCTTGTGAGTAACACCATACATGCTAAGTAAAGTGTCAAAATCTTTGTTACAAAAGTGTGACCCCTAATCGCTTATGATTGCGCGTGGAGTACCAAATCTTGTGAAAATATTCTTCTTCAAAAAGGCCACTACACTTCTCGCCTCATTTTTGGGTAAAACGACGAACTCAACCCATTTGGACACATAATCCACCGTGACCAAGATGTAGGTGTTTCCACAAGAGCTTACAAAAGGGCCCATGAAGTCAATGCCCCAAACATCGAAAATATCAATCTCCAATATGGTTGTGAGAGGCATTTCATTTTTCTTTTAGATTCCACCGGCCCGTTGACATTCATCACATCTTTTCACCAAATCTCTAGCATCCTTGTAAAGAGTAAGCTAATAAAAACCACAACTAAGCACTTTGGACGTCGTTCTTGCTCCATCATGATGGCCACCATATGGCAAAGAATGACAAGCCCCAAGAATATCACCTTGCTCTTCTTCCAGTACACACCTCCTAATCACCCCCATCCATACAAATCCCGAAAAGGTATGGTTCATCCCAATAATAATATTGACAATCTCTTTTGAGCTTCTTCCTTTAGATTAAAGAGAACTCATCTGGACTGATTCCACACACAAGAAAAACTGCAGAGTCCGCAAACCATGGCACCTCTTTCATTGACTTGCCAAAAGTTGCTCATCGGGGAAGGAATCATTGATTTCAAGTCCATCATGCGGCCTCCCCTCCTCCTCCAAACGAGACAAGTGGTCTGCCACTTGGTTTTCACTACCTTTCCTATCTTGGATGTCAATATCAAATTCTTGTAACAAGAGTACCCTTCTCTTAAATCGAGCTTTGGAGTCCTTTTCGCTTATAAGATAACGAAGTGCCGCATGGTCCGTTGGACAATTACTTTTGCACCCATCAAGTATGGGCAAAACTTCTCAATTGAAAACACAATAAAAAAGAGCTCTTTCTCCGTAACGGTATAGTTTATTTGGGCACTATTCATGGTCTTATTAGCACAGTAGACCGGATGGTATATCTTGTTGATAAGTTGCCCCAAACCAGCCCCAACCGCTACATCACTTGCATCACACATAAGTTCCAAAGGCACACTCCAATCTGGAACGGTAATAATAGGAGTAGTTGTCAACTTGATGCAAACGCCTTCATGCAATCATCATTGAAATTGAACTTGGCATCCTACTCAAGGAGCTTGCACAATGGGATCACCACTTTAGAGAAATCTTTGATAAAGTGCCGGTAAAAACCCGCATGGCCTAGAAAACTCCGCACACCCTTCACCAAGGTTGGGGGTGGAAGCTTAGAAATCACCTCAATCTTTGCCTTGTCAACTTTAATTTCATACCTTGAGATTTTATGGCCAAGGACAATAGCTTCCTCAACCATGAAATGGCATTTCTCCCAATTGAGTACCAAGTTGGTTTCTTCACATCTAGCCAACGCTTTGTCCAAATTTGCAAGACAACCATCAAAAGAATCCCCAACCACCAAGAAGTCATTCATGAAAACTTCAAGGTAGTCCTCCACCATTTCCGTAAAAATATCTATCATACACCATTGAAAAGTCGCCGGTGCATTGCACAAACCAAATGGCATCCGCTTGAAAACAAAAGTACCATAGGTCATGTAAAGGTTGTTTTCTCTTGATCTTCCGGGGCAGTAAGAATTTGGTTGTAGCCCGAGTACCCATCGAAAAAGCAATAGAAAGCACGGTCGGCCAATCTATCGAGCATTTGATCTAAGAAAGGAAGTGGAAACTGATCCTTCCTTGTTACTTTGTTGAGCTTGAGATAATCCATGCACACCCTCCAATAGGTCACCTTTCTTGTGGGAATCAATTCAATCTTATCATTGGCGACCACCGTCATGCCCCCTTCTTTGGGACACATTAAACTGGAGAAGTCCATGAACTATCGGAGATGGGGTTGACAACCTCGGTATCCAACCACTTGATAATTCCTTCTTGACAACTTCGTGCATAACCTCATTGAGTCTTCTTTGATGTTCAATAGATGGGTTAGAACCATCTTCCAACTTGATCTTATGCATGAAAAAGGTGGGGCTAATACCTCGAATATCCGCCAAGGTCCGCCCAATATCCTTCTTCTTCTTTTGTAACACTGCAAATGTAGAATCTACCTGCACGTTAGTCAAATAAGAGGAAAGGATAACCGGTAAAGTAGAGTAAGGACCAAGAAATCCATACTGAACAGTGTGGAGGCAATGGCTTCAAATCCGAGGTATGCGGCTCTTCAATAGAAGGCTTTGTAGGAGGAGTTTTCCTATTTTCAAGATCCAAAGACAATTTCTGGGGTGCATATAGTTGTACGACTCCATTCCTTGCAAAGAGTTCACACATTCCATGAAACCATCAATCTAATCATCGTCAAAGGTTATCAAGGCGGCCTCCCACATATCACCAACATTGATAGTAGCACTTGTATCATCAACAATGACATCGGTCACCAAATCCACAAAAGAACACACCTTATTACTATTTGGTTGCCGTATGGACTTACACACATGGAATACTACTTTTTCATCACAAACCCGGAAAGTGAGTTCTCCGGCTTCAACATCACAAAGAGCCTTACCCATAGCAAGGAAAGGTCTTCCAAGAATAACTAGCACTTCATAGTCAACTTCACAATCTAGAATGACAAAGTCCGCCGGAAGAATGAATTTATCAACCCGGACCAAATCATCTTCAATCACACCCAATGGACTTTTTGCAGTACGATCGGCCATTTGCAATCTCATAGAAGTGGGTCTTGGATTCCCAATCTCCGAAGTCTTGAAAACTGAATAGGGAATCAAATATATACTTGCCCCAAGATCACAAAGAGCTTTAGCAAACTCGGCACTTCCAATTGTACAAGGAATCATGAAAGCACCAGGATCCTCCAACTTAGGATCCATTGAATGAAAAATCGCACTCACTTGATGAGTGACTTTAATAGTTTCAAAATTCATCGACCTCTTCTTTGTCACACGATCTTTCATAAATATTGCATAACCGGGCATTTGCTCCAAAGCTTCTACCAATGGCACATCGATTAAAAGACTCTTCATCGTTTGAATGAACTTCTTGTATATATTCTCACCATTTTCATTGGCATGTCTTTGAGTGTATGGGGGTGGAGGCTTAGGGAATGGTGCATTTTCCTTTTGCACTACCGGCTCTGGTATGTCAATGATGTGTTTCCTAGACGGGTTCACCTCCTCTTGAGTCTCTCCCACAATATCATCAATATCAATCCGAACTTCCTCATTTGGTTGAACAACATTGCTCGGGATCTCTTCTTCTTGCATTACTTGATCATCATCAACAAGTCGCCTTCCACTTGAGTTGGGTGCATTCCCGCCTCTTCCACTTCTTGTGATAACCGCCATAGCATGAATCAATGTTTGCAACCATTAATTCTAAAATTAAAGCATTAACAAGGCTAAATAATAAACACTCAATCATAAACAAGCATTAAATCAAATACCCATAAGGTTTACACACTAGGTTGGGTCACAACCCAAGTAAATGTCTAGCTACTCATAGTAGAAAATAAAGAAAACAAAGAAGAAATACTAATTAAACCCATAATATAAAATTAAATGATAAAATATGATATTTTTATTCCAGAATGATCACAAATAACCCAAAATAGTAAACTAAAACGGCTACAGCTAAGAAAACTTCAAAACTTGACCTAAAAATGTGATTCTCGTCTATTTATAGTGGCAAAAAAATTCACTAACAAAAATGCCTCTTAGGAGGTTCTGCGGCCGCACAATTCCATATGCGGTCCGCACATTGTTTGTGTCTGCAGAGGATAGATTCTGCAGCCACACAATTTGATTTGCGGCTGCATTTCAACTTTTGTGGCCGCACAATTCATGTGCGGTCCGCACTTTAGGCAAGGCTTCAGTCTTGATCATTTTGTACACTCTCTGAACTTTTTGAATTCTTGTCAGTGCGATCTTGTTCTGCGGCCACACATATTATGTGCAGTCCGCACTTCTGTTTCAATTACTTCTGGGCTTCTACATCAGATCTTTGGCCGCAGAGAGAATTCTGCAGTCCGTACTTGCTTCTGCAGAGTGCACTTCTAGTCTGTTGCGCTTTTTCTTGCCTTGTGCGTCGGAATAATCCTTTTTTAGTTGGATTTCTTTATTATAGTCCAAATCTCCAAAATTCCAGCAATTTACACACTTTCATTAGTTTTGGGAACATAAATCAACACTTTCGGACTAAAACAAAAGTAAGAAGGTACTAATAAGTGGTCAAAATACACACTTATCAGAAGGTACGAACTTTTTAGGTTAAAAACAAGAGGTTATGCATAGTGACTAACGGCGAAACCTCGCAGGTCCAAGCGAAGATAGACTTGATTGACCAGCATCGTGCCGAGATTAATGAGGTCAAAGCTACGGCCGAGGCGCTGAGGAGAAGGATGGACCTGCTAGCTTCAAAAAAGGAGGATACAAAAGAGGAGCTAGCATCGGTCAAAGACCAGCTCTGGGTGAAAAAGGATAAGGCCGACAAGTGGTCTCAGCTAAATGATGCACTCTGGGCACAACTGAATTCACCGCCTCGTAACGGGATGCCCTTGCCGGGAATATACTATGCTGAAGTACAAATTGGAAGAAACCTCGATTGATTCCTCCGAAGTAGAGGAAATGTTGGCCCAGTATACAACTGATGTGAAGATAGTCGAGGCCCGCTTAAGAACAAAGACCGAGTATGTAAAGTGGTTGTCCCGTAGGGAGACCCTCACGGAATTTCATGCTCGAGGATTCGATTTGACGGCCAAGATTGAAGAATCCAAGAGGCTTGAGGCCGAGGCAAAGGAACTTTACGAGCCCTAAGGTCCCGAAGGTTCTGAAGTTTCTAGTGCCGAGTCGAGCTCCGGTGAAGATCAGGTGGAGATGCCTTAGCTCTTTTTTGTTTACTTTTTGTACATTTTCTTTCTTATTTATTTTGAGACCGTTTAATCGTGCCTTTGTAAATATTTTTAAAGATATATATAAAAATTTCCCTTTGGCAATACCGTACTTTTACTTTTCAGCATCTAATTGCAATTTTTTATTTGTGTATCATCCTTAATTCCTTAACATAGAATGAGACGTAATCTGGAGCATCCTTTCTCCGGAAGCCCGAATGGGGTCCGGTTTCGATTCTAAAACTCCAGATTGCTCGTGGCTACGAATTTTCGATAAAAATCAAAGGCCTTTAATACACTTAAGTATTTCAGTCATATGCGACGATGTTTTACCGAGGGTAACCCTTTAATAGATTTTTATTATACGTAAGGTTCTTACTTTTTGAGTACGGACTTCGGACGTCTCCGACCCATTTTAGTGCGGCTGTAGCCTTTCGTGATCGGGCCTTGCCTAATAGGCTCTGTGCCTCCGAGATTCGATAGCCCGGGCCATCAATCCCCAAGTCACGGTAGCCCGTGGGCTTTAGGGGATTCTTTGTGACGAAGCAAAATGCATAGTAATAAAGTATAAAGAAAGCAAAGGTTTCTTTCATTGCTTTGTATGTAGAGTACATAATCGAAATTATATAAGCCTTGTGCCACGGCTAGAGTAGGCTACATGGGTACAGTTCGTTTGACCGTTTGACTCTTACAACGAATCCTAACTACCAAGCCTTGGATTATTGTATCAAGTGATTGCACCGTAGAAAGATCTTAACCTAGGGGTAATGGACCCCAATATTTGAGACTGAATTTGTAAGGGCTCGAATATTGTTGGTTCGGTGCAAATGATCAGCAACTCCGATTTAAGGCCGGCCTTCAAAACTAAGATAGCACGTTATATGGTTGCCTCACTAACTACCTTGCCAAAAAAACAACTTCAGGAAAAAACCGGTTCAAGGGAAAAAACTACAACACGTGCTTTCAGAACTAATAGTCACATTTGCCCTCGGCCGAGTACCTGCATAAGTTAGTCCATAATATAACGAAATTAAAAAGGGAATTGAGCTCGTACCTTAGCAGTAGTACCTCTTTAAGTGTGCCACATTCGAGTTGTTCGGTAGTTGTACACCATTTTCCAACTTCAGTTTATACGAGACTTTCCCGGTTATTCCGGCAACTCTATACGATCCTTCCCAATTCGGACCCATTTCCCGTTATTTGGGTTCATGGCGTGTAGCGTTACTCTTCTCAACACCAAGTCCCTAACTTGAAAATGTCGAAGGTTGGCTCTTCGGTTGTAGTACCTCCCTACTCCCTAGTTCTGGGTGGCCAACCGGACCAGGGCTAATTCTCTCCTTTCATCCAATAATTCCAGGCTCGTGGTCATGGCATTGCCGTTTGACATTTCGGTAGCATACTGGAACCTGAGGCTCGGTTCCCCTACCTCAACTGGTATTAAGGCTTCCGCTTCGTAAATTATAGAGAACGGGGTCGCTCTGGTACTCGACTTCGAAGTCGTACGGTATACCCACTAGACTTCTGGAAAGATTTCCTTCCACTTCCCTTTCGAATCGGTCAATCTCTTTTTCAAGTTTTGGAGTATAGTTTTGTTCGTCAATTTTGCTTGCAGGTAGTAAGGCATTGATAATATCTTCTTGATTTTATGGTCTTCGAAAAACTTACTTACCTTGCTGCCGACGAATTATTTTCTGTTGTCGCAAACGATCTCGGTCGGGATCCAAAATCGACATATTATGTGATCCAAGATGAAGTCTATGACTTCTTTCTCCCGGACCTTCTCAATGCCTAAGCCTCGGCCCATTTGGAAAAATAATCGGTCATGAGTAGTATGTATTAGGCCTTACCGGGCGCCTAGGGCATGGGACTGACGATATCCATTCCCTATTTCATAAACGGCCATGGTGACAGGACCGGGTGAAGCATCTCTCCCGGTTGATGAATAACCGGGGTGTGTCTTTGAGACTCATTGCATTTCCGTACGAAGTCTTTCACATCCTTCTCCATTTTATTCCAGTAGTAACTGGCTCTAATTAGCTTTCGATCCAGGGATTCTGCCCCTAAGTGGTTCCCGCAAGTTCCCTCATGGACCTCTCTCATTGCGTATCCGGTCTCAACCAGACCCAAGCACCTAGCCAGTGGGCCGAAGAAGGATCTTTTGAACAATTTCCCTTCGACTAAGCTAAACCTGGCAGCTTTGTTGTGCAGGGCTTTCGATTCCTTAGGATTCGATGGAAATTTTCCTGTCTTCGGGTAGTCTATGTATTTCTTTCTCCAATCCCAAGTAAAACTTGTCGAGCTCACTTTGGCGTGACCTTCTTGTACCACCGAGTTCATCAGTTGTACCACTGCCCCCGAGTCGAATTCATCGGAGTCGACAGACGAACCCAAGTTGGCCAGTGCATCGGCCTCACTATTTTGATCTCGAGTTACATGCTGCAGAGTCCGTTCCTTGAATTGGTGTAGGGTCACCTGCAATTTGTCCAAGTATCTATGCATCCATTTCTCTTTTACTTCGAATATTCCGTTGATTTGATTTACGACATGGAGGGAGTCACATTTGGCTTCGATCACTTTGGCCTTGAGGCTCTTAGCCAGTTCTAGACCTACAATCATAGCTTCATACTCGGCTTCATTGTTAGGCATTTTACAGTTCTAATGGAGTGTCTAATTATGTTACCCGTAGGTGGTTTTAATACAATACCGAGCCCACTCTTTCGCATTGGACGCACTGTCCCTGAATAGGGTCCAGATCCCCGAGCTAGCCCCCGAGGTGAGCAGCAATTCCCTAGAGTATGATACTGGGGAGCAACCTTCTCTAGGGTGTGAATAGCGGGAGTCTGTGCTCCTCCCCAAGCCTGAGAAACAGCTGGTGCCACCGGAATGTACCGGTCTGGGCCACTCTCTCTATAAGGCCCACCAAACGGACTAGAGCATCTTGAAGCACTAGAGTGGCTATGAACCCCTCTGGGACCTGAGCTGGTCCGACGAGTACAATTTGAGCTAGAACCTCCTCCTCAAAATCTACCTGACACTCCATTGCAGGTGCTGCTGCCCAAGCTCTAGGCTGAGCTCGGCCTCGACCTCCACCCCTGGTTGTAGCTGCCACTGGGGGCTCCGGCTCCTATCCGGCCATAGATGTTGTGCGTGTTCTCGCCATCTGCGAGAGAACAGGAATAGAATGGTTCAATCATCAATGATAGAATAAAATCGCACAATAGAGAAGGATAAAAGTGAAATTTGTCCCAAAACTCCACAGCCTCTAGAAGATATGTACAGACGTCTCCGTACTGATCCTCCAGACTCTACTAAGCTTGCTCGTGACTCGTGAGACCTAGGTAACCTAGTGCTCTGATACCAATCGTCACGATCCGAAATTATCACCCTCGGGACCGTGATGGCCTAACATTTCACTTGCTAGGCAAGCCAACGTTAGAATAGTTTTCAGTCATTTTTAAAATTCAAATTAAATAATACTGAGAAAACTAAATAAACTAAAATAGAGTGCGAAAACCCATAATAACTCCCATAATTGGTGTCACAAGTGCACGAGCGACTAGAGTAATCTAAATACTGGTCTGAATTAAAGTACAATTGTCTGAAATGAAACAAACAGCTAGAATAAGGTAGAAAGGGACTTCAGGCTACGGACGTCGTGCAGTTGTACCTCAAGTCTCTGAACCGATAATCAATCCGAGCAATCTACTAACCGCCGCTAGGACCGACTCCAAAATCTGTACAAGAAGTGCAGGGTGTAGTATGAGTACAACCGACCCCATGTACTCTGTAAGTGCTGAGCCTAACCTCGACGAACTAGTGACGAGGCTAAGGCAAGTCACTTACAATAACTTGTACGTATTATAATAATAATAACGAGAAAGGAACACTGGAAAGTAAGGCAATTAACTTGTGAACATTATCCTCGAAATCGGTAAAGCCAGAAACACAAGTACTCAAAATCTCGTATGAAAGCACCAAAAGCTAACAAGATACAACAATGAATACAAAACACATAATTTGTTGCAGCGCGCAACTGGATCCCACCGTACAAATAGCAATCCGCCCTTATTTCACCATATCAGTATCAAGAATAACAAGTAAAATCTGTTGCGGCGTGCAACCCGATTCCACCATATAATAAGAATCAATATCATAATCCTCCCTTATTTCACCATATCAATATCACATATAAAATATGTTGCGGCGTGTAACCCGATCCCACCATATCAATATCAATCCTCCCTTATTTCACCCGTTGCGGCATGAAACCCGATCCATAAACAAAATTAATAAATGTAATCAACTCAATTCACAAGAATCTCTGCGATTAAAGAATTATGAAACCAAAACCATAATAAAATCCCGTACCAAGTCAAGAAATGCTACAATTAATACAAAACAATAAGACAAGCCAAATATATGACATTTAAAGTGTACAAGTAAAATAATTAAGGCAAGCAGCAATTAATCATGGAGCATAGAAGAAACGAGCATTTCAATATAAGGAAAAATAGTGATAAGTAACAAGTTAAGGCATAGGAAGCAATTAAGACATGTAACAGTTAAGATATGGAACAAAATAATTAATGATATACGGGAAAGCATGAAAACAACTATCTTGACGGCGTACATTCACTTGTCACCTCGCATATACGTCATTACACATGTATATCACATAACATATAGTTCAAGGGTTACTAATTCTCTCAAATAAATGTTAGACCCAACACTTACCACACTCTATAAGCAAATCAAAGTTCAACCGGGGCCTTTCCTCTAAAATTTGCCCACGAACCAACCGAATCTAACCAAAATCGACTGAATATCAACAAACAATGCTAGGGGAATCATTTACAATACATAAAGCTAAGATCTTTACACTTTTCCCAAAAAGTCAACAAAAGTCAACCCCGGGCCTGCTTGGTCAAAACCCGAGATTCGAACCAAAATCCGATTACCCATTCACCCCCGAGCCCGATTATTTAATTAGTTTTGAAATCTGACCTCAATTCGAGGCCTAAATCCCAAATTTACAAAAATCCCTAATTCTACCCAAATCCCTAATTTCTACCATGAAAATCCTAGATTTGATGTTGAAAACTTATGAAATGTAATGGGTAATTGAAAAGAAGTAGATTAAAGTAACTTACCAATGAATTTAGGGAGAAAATTTCTTGGAAAAACATCTCTATGGTATTTAGGGTTGAGAGTTTGTGAAAAATGAGCCAAATCCTGTCTTCCCCTCTTTTTGTCCAGGCGAATATGTCGCAAATGCGAACCCCGCAAATGCGAGAAATACATCGCAAATGCAAAGTAACCCACACCTCTGTTGTCATCGCAATTGCGATGATTTGTTCGCAAATGCGAACACTGGAGCTTCGCAAAAGCGATTAATTGATCGCAATTGGAATCCCTACAATACCCAGACCCTTCGCAATTGCGAACAAAATATTCGCAAATGCGATCATGACACACTTGGCCAGATGTCGCAAATGTGATTCCCCACCTCGCAATTGCGAGTTCTGTAGACCACACCAGCAACAGAGGGTCATCAGCTATTCTTCTATGTCCAAAATCACTTCGTAGCCTATCCGAAACTCACCCAAGCCCTTCTGGCTCCAAACCAAACATGCACACAAGTGTAATAACATCATGCGAACTTGCTGCCGTGATCAAAACCAAAATAACACTTAAAACTACGAATCACACACCAAAATGAATAAAATTTTCAAAGAAACTTAAGAACATGCAAATTTACAACCGGACATCCGAATCATGTCAAATCAACTCCGTTTTCCACCAAATTTTGCAGACAAGTCATAAATACTGAAATGAACCTATACCAAGTTCTGGAACCGAAATCTGAACCCGGTAGCAATAAATTCAACCTACGGTCAAACTTAGGAATTCTTTAAACTTTTAAATTTCTAGTTTTCAACAAACTACGTTAGATCAAGCTAGGGACTTCCGAATTTAATTCCGGGCATACACCCAAGTCCCAAATTACAGTACGGACTCATTAGGACTGTCAAAACACTTATCCGAGTCCATTTTTATAAAACATTGACCGTAGTCAACTCAAATGAGTTTTAAGGAACGATTTCACATTTTCATCAATTTTCTCATAAAAAATTTCCAACAAAAGGACACGGACTGCATACGCAGATCGAGGAAGGCTAAACGGAGCTATTCGAGGTCTCGAAACACAGAAATGAAGGGTAACACTATAAATGACCTATCGGGTCATCACATTCTCCACCTCTAAAACAAACATTCGTCCTCGAACGGTAATAGAAAGGTACCTGGACTGGTGAAAAGGTGTGGATATCTACTCCACATGTCCGACTCGGACTCCCATGTGGCTGCCTCAATCAGTTCACCTTTCCACTGCACTTGAACTGAAGGATAACCCTTAGACCTCAACTGCCGGACCTACCAAGCCAGAATAGCCACCGGCTCCTCCTCATAAGTCAATACCTTGTCCAATTGGACTGAGTTGAAATCTAACACACAGGACAGATCACCGTGATACTTTCGGAGCATGGATACATGGAACAGCGGATGGACTGCTGATAAACTATGTGACAACGCGAACCTGTAGGCCACCTCACCCATTCTCTCAAAAATCTCAAAGTGTCTGATATACCTAGGGCTTAACTTGCCCTACTTTCTGAACCTCATCACACCCTTCATGGGTGAAACCCAGAGCAATACCCTCTATCAAACCATGAATGCAACATCGCGAACTCTATAATTAGCATAACTCTTCTATCTATACCGAGTTGTGCGAAGTCGATCCTGAATAATCTTGACCTTATCCAAGGCATCCTGAACCAAATCGGTACCCAACAACCGAGCCTCTCCCGACTCAAACCAACCAACTAGCGAATGGCACCGCCTCCCGTACAATGCCTCATTGGGAGCCACCTGAATGCTAGACTGGTAGCTATTATTGTAGGAAAACTCCGCAAGCGGCAAGAACTAATCCCAAGAACCCCAATAATCCATAACACAAGCGCGAAGCATATCCTCCAATATCTGAATAGTGCGCTCGGACCATCTAGGGTGAAATGTTGTACTCAACTCAGCCCGCGTGCCTAACTCACACTGTACGGCCCTCTAGAAGTGTGAGGTGAACTGCGTACCTTGATTAGAAATGATAGACACGGGCACACCGTGAAGACGGAAGATCTCGCGGATAAAGATCTCAGCTAACCGCTCTGAAGAATTGTAACTGCCACTAGATTGAAATGTGCCGACTTGGTTAACCTGTCCACAGTGACCCATACCGCGTCGAACTTCATCTGAGTCCATGGGAGTCCAACAACATATCCATAGTGATTCGCTCCACTTCCACTCAGGAATCTCTAACCTCTAGGGCAAACCGCCAGGCCTTTGATGATCATACTTTACTTGCTGACAATTTAGACACCGAGCTACATGTGCAACTATATCCTTCTTCATCCTCCTCCACCAATGATGCTATCGCAAGTCCTGATACATCTTGGCGGCACCCGGATGGATAGAATACTGGGAACAGTGGGCCTCCTCAAGAATCAACTCACGGAGCTCATCCACATTGGGCACACAAATACGACCCTGCATTTGTAAAACTCTATCATCTCCAAAAGTAACCTGTTTGGCACCATCGTGCCGTACCAAGTCATTAAGGACAAGAAAATGGGGGTCATCATATTGATGCTCTCTGATGCGCTCATACAAGGAAGACTGAGAGATTGTGAAAGCAAGAACACGACTGGGCTCTGAAACATCTAACTTTACGAACTAATTGACCAAAGCTTTAACGTCTGATACAAGCGGCCTCTCACCAACTAGGATATACGCAAGTCTACCCATACTCACAGCCTTTCTACTCAAGGTATCGGCCACCATATTGGCCTTTCCGGGATGATACAAAATGGTGATATCATAGTCTTTCAACAGCTCCAACCACCTCCTCTATCTCAAGTTGAGATCCTTTTGCTTGAACAAATATTGTAGACTCCGATGATCCGTGAATACCTCACACGACACGTAGTAAAGATAGTGACTCCAAATTTCCAGCACATGAACAATGGTTGCTAACTCTAAGTCATGAACAGGTTAATTCTTCTCATAAACCTTCAAATACCGCGATGCGTATGCAATAATCCTGCTATCCTGCATAAATAATGCACCAAGCCCAATACGAGATGTATCACAATATACCGTGTAGGATCCTGAACCGGTGGGCAACACCAACACTGGCGTCGTACTCAAAGTAGTCTTGAGCTTCTCAAAGCTCAACTCACACTCATTCAACCATCTGAATGGGGCACCCCTCTGGATCAATCTAGTCAATAGGACTGCTATGGATGAAAACCCCTCCATGAACCGACCATAATAACCCGCCAAACCCAGGAAACTCCGAATCACTGTAGCTGAATTATGTCTTGGCTAGTTCTGAACTGCCTTAATCTTCTTAGGATCCACCTTTATGTCCTCTACCGATATGACGTGCCCCAAAAAGGCGACTGAGTCTAACCAAAACTCACACTTTGAGAACTTGTCATATAACTGACTATCTCTCAAAGTCTGAAGTACAATCTGAAGATGTTGCTCATGCTCCTCTCGACTGCGGGAGTAGATCAAGATATCATCAATGAATACAATCACAAATGAATCCAAATAAGGCTTGAACACCCGGTTCATCAAATCCATAAATGATTCTGGGGCATTTGTCAACCCAAATGACATCACTAGGAACTCATATTGCCCACATCGAGTCTGAAAAGTCGTCTTAGGGACATCGGATGGCCTAATCTTCAACTGATGGTAGCTAGACCTCAAATCAATCTTCAAAAACACCTTGGCACCCTGAAGCTGATCAAATAAATCATCAATCGGATACTTGTTCATGATAATGACTTTGTTCAACTACCGATAGTCTAGACACATCCTCATTGACCCATCTTTCTTCTTCATAAACAACACAGGCGCACCCCAGGGCGAGACACTGGGTCTAATGAATCCCTTATGTAGAAAATCTTGCAACTGCTCCTTCAATTCCTTCAACTCTGGCAGGGCCATATGGTATGGTAGAATGGAAATTGGCTGAGTGCCCGGAGCCAAATCAATACAAAGTGAATATCTCTGTCGGGTGGCATCCCTGGCAGATCTGCAGGTAACACCTCTAGAAACTCGCGAACAACTGGTATTGAATCCATGGAAGGAACCTCCGCACTAGAATCGCGAATACAAGCCAAATAAGCTAGACACCCCTTCTCGACCATATGTCGAGCCTCACATAAGAAATAACTATGCTAGTAGAATGGAAAGGAGTCCCCCTCCACTCTAATCGAGGCAACCCCATCATGGCTAAAGTCAGCGTCTTAGCGTGGTAGTCCAATATAGCATGATAAGGTGACAGCCAATCCATACCCAAGATAACATCAAAATCTACCATATCAAGAAGCAGGAGAACTACGCAAGACTCCCAATAGTAATCACACATGAGCGATAGATGCGATCTACAACAATAGAATCCCCCACAGACATGGACACATACACAAAAGCACTCAAAGAATCACGAGGCACAACCAGATATGAAGCAAAATAGGATGACACATAGGAATAAGTAGAGCCCGATCAAATATAACGGAAGCATCTCTATGGCAAACTGGAACAATAAATGTGATAACGGCGCCAGATGACTCGGCGTCAAGCCTAGCTGAGAAAGCATAAAATCGGGGCTGGGCCTCACCACTCTGACCTACGTCTCTAGACCGCCTCTAGCTGGTTGGCCTCCATCTCTAACGGCTTGACCTCCACCTCTAGCTGCCTGACCCGTGCCTTTAGCTGACTGAGCGAGCGGTGGAGCAGCCGGTGCCGGGACCATGGCATAAGAACTCTACTATGGCATGTCGCCCAGCAATCTCGGAAACAAACGTTTGATGTGACTAGTACCTCCACACTCACAAACACTCATCCTGCTGCTATGGCTGCTGAACCTGAAGTTAAAGTTGACCTGAACGGGCCGGATAACCACGATTATAGCTCTGAAATCACATTGATAGGAGCTGATGGTGCACTATAGGCTGCCTGTCCAGAGTAAGGCACATGAGGACCACGACTCCCTGAAGCACTGTGAGATGCCTGAAGCACTAACTAAAATGGCCTGGGAGGATGGACTCTGCCAAAAGAACCTCTGCCTCCAAATGAGGCACCACTAAAACTACCAAAATGACGAGGCCTCTTATCAGACACCGGCCCCCTCTCCTGAGCAAGAACCATCTCAATACATCTAGCAATACCTATGGCCATTTGTAGCCTAATAGTGAAAGTGAGCCCATTGATAAATCTCCTCACTCTCTCCCTCTCAGTAGGGAGCAAGATAGTGGCGTGGCAAGCTAGGTCCACAAATCGAGTCACATACTAGGTAACAGTCATACTACCCTGCTGAAGATGCTCAAACGTCCTGCGGTACTCCTCTCTCAGAGTGACAGGAATGAACTTCTCTAGAAATAGCTGTGATAACTGATCATAGGTAAGTGCAGGCAAACAAGTTGGTCTCGTCAACATATAATCTCTCCACCATCTCCTGGCAGAACCAGTCATCTAAAATGATGCAAAATCGACCCCATTGGTCTCAACTATACCCATATTGCGCAACACCACGTGGAAACGGTCTAAGTAATCATGTGGGTCCTCGGAAGATGCACCACTGAAATAAACAGGAAAGAGCTTGGTAAACTTATCCAATCTCAACATAGCCTGAGAAGACATAGCGGGCCTGTCACTGGCCTGTGCTGTAACAACCGACTGAACTACCCCAACTGGCGGGCTGTTGGAGTCAGATACTGGAGAGCCACCTGCTCCAAGGTGTGAGTAGCGGGAGTCTGTGCTCCTCCTCCAGCCCGAGAAACGACTGGTGCCACCAGGAATGTACCGATCTGGGCCACACTCTCCATAAGGCCCACCAGACAGACTAGAGCGTCCTAAAGCTCTGAAATGGCTATGAACCCCTCCGGGACCTGAGCTGGTCCGATACGTACAGTATGAGCTGGAACCTCCTCCTCAAAATTTAACTGAGGCTCCACTGCGGGTGCTGCTGCTCGAGCTCCAAGATGAGCTCTCCTCCGCCTCGGCCTCGACCTCTACCCATAGTCGTAGCTGGCTAGCTGCCACTGGGGGCTCCAGATCCTATCCGGCTACAGATGTTGCGTGTGTTTTCGACATCTGCGAGAGAACAAGAATAGAATGGTTCAATCATCAATGATAGAATAAAATCGCACGATAGGAAAGGATAGAAGTGAAATTTTTCCTAAACTCCATAGCCTCTGGAAGATAAGTACAGACGTCGCCGTACCGATCCTCCAGACTCTACTAAGCTTGGTCGTGACTCGTGAGACCTAGGTAACCTGATGCTCTAATACCAACTTGTCACAACCTAGAATTCTTACCCTCGGGACCGTGATGGCGCCTAACATTTCACTTGCTAGGCAAGCCAACGTTAGGATAGTTTTCAGCCATTTTTACAATTCAAATTACATAATACCTAGAATACTAAATAAATTGTAATAGAGTGTGAAAACCCATAATAACATCAATATCTAGATATCCTATGACTAGTGTCACAAGTGCACGAGTGACTAGAATAATACCAATACTGGTCTAAATGAAAGTACAACTCTCTGAAATAAAATAAACAGCTAGAATAAGGTAGAAGGGCACTTCAAGGCTACGAACTCCATGCAGCTGTACCTCAAGACTCCAAACCAACAATCAATCCGAGCAATCACTGACTGCTGCTAGGACCGACTCCAAAATTTGAACAAGAAGTGCATAGTGTAGTATGAGTACAACTAACTCCATGTACTCTGTAAGTGCCGAGCCTAACCTCGATGAAGTAGTGACGAGGCTAAGGCGGGTCACTTATAATAACTTGTACGCAGTATAATAATAACAATAGGAAAGGAACACAGGAAAGTAAGGCAGTTAACTTATAAAGATAAACTCAATCCTCGAAATCGATAAAGCCAGAAACACCAGTACTCAAAATCTCATATGAAAGCACCGAAAACTAACACAATATAACAATGAAAATAAAACACACAATCTCTTGCGGTGTGCAACCCGATCCCACCATACACATATCAATCCTCCCTTGTTTGACCATATCAGTATCAAGAATAACAAGTAAAATCCGTTGCGGCGTGCAACCCGATCCCACCATATAATCAAAATCAATATCATAATACTCCCTTATTTCACCATATCAATATCACATATAAAATCTGTTGCGGCATTCAACCCGATCCCACCATATCAATATCAATCCTCCTTTATTTCACCCGTTGCGGCATGCAACCCGATCCATAAACAAAATTAATAAATGTAATCAACTCA
This sequence comes from Nicotiana attenuata, assembly GCF_001879085.1. Lineage (NCBI taxonomy): Eukaryota > Viridiplantae > Streptophyta > Magnoliopsida > Solanales > Solanaceae > Nicotiana > Nicotiana attenuata. The sequence goes on along the minus strand of NW_017670500.1, from coordinate 415,601 downwards.
AACACTCAATTCACAAAAATATCTGTGATTAAAGAATTATGAAAGCAAACCCATAAAGAAATCTCGTACCAATTCAAGAAATGCTACAATTAATACAAATCAATAAGACAAGCCAAATATATGAAATTTAAAGTGTACAATTAAGACAAATAAGGCAAGTAGCAGTTAATCATGGAGCATAGAAGAAACAAGCATTTCAATATAAGGAAAAATAGTGATAAGTAACAAGTTAAGGCATAGGAAGCAATTAAGACATGTGACAGTTAAGCTATGGAACAAAATAATTAATGAAATACGGGAAAGAATGAAAACAACTATCTTGACGGCGTATATACACTCGTCACCTCGAATATACGCAGTTACACATGTAAATCACATAACATATAATTCAAGGGTTCCTAATTCCCTCAAATCAAGGTTTGACCCAACACTTCCCTCACTCTGCAAGCAAATCAAAGCTCAACCGGAGCCTTTCCTCTAAAGTTTTCCTTCGAACCAACCGAATATAACCAAAATCGACTTAATATCAACAAAAATGCTAGGGGAATCAATTACAATACATTAAGTTAAGATCTTTACACTTTTTCCAAAAGTCAACCCCGGGCTCGATTGGTTAAAACCTGTGATTCGGACCAAAACCCGATTACCCATTCACCCATCAGCCCGGTTATGTAATTAGTTTTGAAATACGACCTCAATTCGAGGTCTAAATCCCAAATTTACAAAAATCCCTAATTCTACCCAAATCCCTAATTTCTACCATGAAAGTCCTAGATTTGCTGTTGAAAACTTATGAAAAATAATAGGTAATTGAACAGAAGTAGATTAAAGTCACTTACCAATGAATTTGGGAGGAAAATCTCTTGGAAAAATTGCCTCTAGGGTATTTAGGGTTGAGAGTTTGTGAAAAATGAGCCAAATCCCGTCTTCCCCTCTTTTTATCCAGGCACATATGTCGCAAATGTGAACCCCGCAAATGCGAGAAATACATCGCAAATGCAAAGTAACCCAAATCTCTGCTGCATCGCAATTGCGATGATTTGTTCGCAAATGCGAACACTAGAGATTCGCAAAAGCGATCAATATTACGATCCCTGCTGTTCCCGGACCCTTTTTCGCAATTGCAAACAAAATGTTCATTAAAGGTGATGACAGATTTGTCCAGACGTCGTAAATGCTATCCCCCACCTCGCAATTGCGAGGTCTGCATACCGCACCAGCAATAGAGGGTCATCAGTTATACTTCTAAGTCCAAAATCACTTCGTAGCCTATCTGAAACTCAACCGAGCCTCTCGAGCTCCAAACCAAATATGCACACAAGTGTAATAACATCATACAAACTTGCTCGAGTGATCAAAACCTAAACAACACTTAGAACTACGAATGGGACACCAAAATGAATGAAATTTTCAAAGAAACTTAAGAACATGCAAATTTACTACCTGACGACCGAATCATGTCAAATCAACACCGTTTTGTACCAAATTTTGCAGACAAGTCATAAATACTGAAATGAACCTATACCAAGTTTCAAAACTGAAATCTGAATGCGGTAGCAACAAAGTCAACCTACAGTCAAACTTAGGAATTTTTTTAACCTTTAAAATTTTAGTTTTCAACAAATTACATTAGATCAAGCTAGGGACTTTCGAATTTGATTCAGGGCATATGCCCAAGTCTCAAATAACGGTATGGACCCATCGAGACCGTCAAAATACTGATCCGGGTCCATTTGAAAAATATTGACCGTAGTCAACCCAAATGAGTTTTTAGGCACGATTTCACATTTTCATTAATTTTCTCATAAAAACTTTCCAAAAAAAGACACGGACTGTGCACACAGGTCGAGGAAGGCTAAGCAGATCTATTCAAGGTCTCAGAACACATAAATAAAGGGTAACACTGTAAATGACCTATCGGGTCAACACACCAGGTATACCTTTCGATCCGGTAGCAGCTCGATCAATATAACTTGCTCCAACTCCTCAACCATAAATTTGGCAATGTCGGTATCATTGAGTGCTATGAACCTCGGGACACTATAATCATCCTCATCGTCTGCTCCGTGCTCCTCCTGTTTTTCCGGTTCAGTTGGGGCCGGTATTATTGATTGCTATTTAGTTTCTTCTTTTTTGGTCGATTCCGTGTTTCTTGATTTTGAAACCATAGGCACCGGTATCACTTCATCGACAGCGAACATTTCCCTCGCGGCTGGCTGTTCCCCGTAGACCATCTTGACTCCCCCCGGAGTGGGAAATTTCGGCGCCTGGTGTAAGGTCGAAGGTACCGCCCTCATGTTGTGGACCCATGGCCTTCCGAAAAAATTGTTATACCTCGTATCCCCTTCGATCACGTAGAACTTTATTTCTTGGGTTGTCCCGGTAGTATTTACCGGTAAATTTATCTCACCTCTCGTGGTCTCGCATGCCATGTTGAATCATTCAATACCCGGACTGCCGGTACGATTTCATCCTGTAACCCTAGTTACTCTATGACCCTCGATCTGATGATGTTGGCCGAGCTACCTAGATCGATCAACATACGCTTAACCCAAGATTTATTGATAAGTATAGATATTACCAGTGCATCATTGTTAGGCTTCACCATGCCTTCAGCGTCTTCGTCGCTGAATGAGATAGCTCCTTTTGGAATGTAATCCCGGATGCATTTTTCCCTTGCAATAGACACTTTAGTGCATTTTATTATCGGCTCTTGGGGGACATTGACTCCCCCAATGATCATGTTGATTACATGCCGAGGCTCCTCTTGTTCGATCTGTTTGTTGGCATCCTTGTTTCTGAAGTGGTTTTTGGCTCGCCGCTTAGGAATTCTCGGGGGTGCCCATTGTTAAACAATCGAGCATCTTCTTCTCTTAAATGTCGGCAATATTCGGTCTTATGACCGTGAGTGTCGTGATACTTACAGATCAAATTAGGATCTCTTTGGGCAGGGTCGACTACAACGATCGGGGCCACTTGGTCTCTTTGATGCGCCCTATGGCCGACACAATACTTGCAGCGTCCACGTTGAAATTGTACTTCGATAATCTTAGCGCTTCCCTACTCTCGAGCAACTTGTCAAACTCGCTCTTGCTCATCAGGCCCCAGCCGCTCGGTCCTCGATCACTTCTCTTCTCGTTCCTTGTTGGGTGACGCCCGAATCTGTTCCCCCTATGATCCACATTGTATGGCTGATATTGATCTTGGACTGGCCTTGGCTCCTGATAAATGGCTCACTTAGATCTGTCATCGGTTCTGATGGGGAATACAGATCCAGAAGGGGCCCCGAGTTGGTTATCTTCGACCATGATCTTCGATTGGTATCTATTGTGGACGTCGGCCCAGGTTACCGCTGGGTACTGCGCCAAATTTTGTTTTAGCTTTTGAGAGGCCACGGAACTTTGAGGGTTGAGCCCCTGAGTGACTACATGATTGGCACAATCATCTGCAACTAGTGGCAGATCCATCCGCTCCATCTGGAATCTTGAAACGAACTCCCTGAGCATCTCGTTATCCCTTTGTTTGACCTTTAAAAGATCTGACTTCCTGATATAGACCTGAATGACTCTGGCATGGGCCTTCACAAAAGCATCTGCAAACATAGCAAACGAGTCAATAGAATATGGAGGCAAGTTGTGATACCATATCATTGCCCCCTTGAACAAAGTCTCCCCAAACTTATTCAGCAACACCGACTCGATTTCGTCATCTTCCAAGTTGTTCCCTTTAATCACGCATGTATAGGAGGTTACATGCTCATTTGGATCTGTGGTCCCATTATACTTGGGAATGTCGGGCACTCGAAACCACTTCAGGATCAGCTTCAATGCCGCGCTCGGGGAGAAAGGCTTCTGAATAAACTTTTTGGAGTCAAGTCCCTTCAATATCGAAGGTGCTCCGGGGGTCTGATCGACCCTAGAGTTGTATGTTTCCACCTTCTTGTCATTGTCCTCAATCTTTTTATCGCCTGACTCCACCCGTTTTGTTAATACTTCGAGCATCTTTATCACTTCGGCAGTTTCTTCGGCCCTGACTTCACCCGATTCCACAGCAACTTGTCTATCTCTCCGAGTATTTTCCCGGGATTGTTTGGGCTCGACCCTGTTAGGAGCGTGGCTTTGGTTCTATAGTTGTACTATTGCCGCTTGTTGAGCCTGCAACATTTCGAAAATAAATCGGAGGATCAACCATAACCTTCACCTTCGGGCGCTTCTCGAGCCGTTGGCTGGGGTCTCCCGCGAACACTGTTTTCGGGATTAGTTGGCAAATTGATGTTGATGGCCACCTGCGAGTTAGCATCGACCTGGTCGGTGACCGGGACACCATTGGGATCGACATGAGGCACATCATTACTAGGCACCATATTATTATTCTCACCATGATGGCCTGACTCAGCGTTAACGTTCAAGTGAGCAGACTGAGAGTTTGACATCCTTAGGCTATCCTGGAATTAAAATTTCAAAGAACAAACATAAAATAGGGTGTGTTATGGAGATTCGTATCAAAGCACCACTATTATCCTTAGCCCCACGATGGGCGCCAAACTGTTTACCCCAAAAATGAGTAACAATTAAGTTTGTACGCAGTTTTAAGGATACGTGGTTTAATTCAATACGAAAAATTAAGAACAACAAGTAAACGAGTTAAAGACAAAATAAGTTGTCAAATCAATCGCAACGTAATAACCAAGCCTGATCTTACATTGAAGAGTGAGATTCCTTCTTGATTGGACCATCAATACAAGCTCGGTCGCGAGTAAGAAAAGAAAAAATTAATAATGCCTTAAACAATAGCTAGATGATAAAAGTAAACTTTATAGATTTAATTTGCATGTCACAGTGTGTCAAAATAAAGAAAACTTTCCCCTTTATAGAGATTTCAGTCCTAGTACAAGTCTAAAAAAGGTAAAAATCTTCCTTTTCCAGTAAATGTTGATCTACAGATGATACTGAACGGGATTCGCGCCGTAATATCTGGTTGAGGGTGAATACCACGCCCCCTGCTCGTCATGCATAATCGTTCACTGCGTCCCCCGAGGTCCAGAAGCTATATTTGGCCTAAGTCTGTCACTTCACGTGTCCGATCTTAGATACATCGTTCATTCCTCCCGGATTTTGATACGAGGGGCCCCTGGTTTTCGATACGAGAGGCCCCTGGGCCTTGATGGTAATCACTTTGAGTCGTGCTTCCCTTTTGTTTCTTCATTGGGGAATTGGGAAAAATTTTGGCCCCGATTTTACCCGCACAGAAGTTTGATAATAAAGCTATTAAACAATAGTTTGATAATAAAATTATCAGACAACCTAAAGATTAGTTCAAGTTGTTTTTTGTTGTCAATTGGATGAGGCTGTTATGTAGCTTCAGCTTTCTTTTCCTGTTGTAATTTATTCGCTTGGTAATAAAATTATTTATTTACCAAGAAAAATAGTTTGATAAAAACAATAACTAGTATACCATAAAAAATCAAACTACACTAAGGGTGTGTTTGGTATGAAGGAAAATTTTTCAAGAAATATTTTCCAATTTTCTCATATTTGGTTGGCTTAAATGTTTTAGAAAATATTTTTCCCATGAACTCGTTTTCCTCCAGTTGGAGAAAAATATTTTCCCTATCAAGAGAATAGAAAACAATTTCCAAAACTCTTCGTCAACCTTCCCCACCCTATTCCTCATCCCTACCAACCCCTCACACCTATCCCATCCCACCCCTAACCCACCCACCTCCACCCCTATCCTACCCCACCCCCACCACACCCACCACACCCACCCACCCTCCCCCAGCCCTGCCCTACCCCCACCTTAAATAGAAATATTATTAAGAATACTTTTTTTTTATGTTGTAGATAGAGTACTTTCTTGTTTCAATTCAACAAAATAAGTATTTTTTTTCATGATATAAACAAAAGTTCTTTTCAACAAAATGATGTAGTAAAAATTATCTTCTTTTATTTCAACAAAAAAAAAAGTACTTTCTTTTCATGATGTTGAAAAAGTATTCTCTTTCATTTCAACAAAATGACGTATGAAAAAGTATCTTTTTCCATCAACAAAAAAGTACTTTCTTTTCATGATGTTGAAAAAGTATTTTCTTTCATTTTAACAAAATAATATATTAAAAAGTATCTTCTTTCATTTCAACAAAAAAAAAGTACTTTTTTTTCATGATGTTGAAAAATTATTTTCTTTCATTTCAACAAAATGATTTAGTAAAAAATATCGCCTTTCATTTCAACAAAAAAAGACACTTTCTTTCATGATGTAGAAAACGTATTTTTTTTCATTTCAACAAAATGATGTAGTAAAAAGTATGTTTTTTCCTTTCAACAAAATAAGTATTTTCTTTTCATGATGTAAAAAAGTATTTTCTTTCATTTCAACAAAAAGATACTTTCTTTTATGATGTAGAAAAAGTTTTCTTTCGTTTCAACAAAATAATATAGCAAAAAGTATTTTTTTTTATTTCAACAAAATGAGTATTTTCTTTTCATGATGTAGAAAAAGTATTTTCTTTCATTTTAACAAAATGAATACTTTTTTTAGTGTTGTAGAAAGAGTACATTCTTTTTCAACCAAAATGTCACGACCCAAATCCACGTGACCGACCCCCAGCACACTATCTGATCCGAGCAAACCAACCCATATGATGCACCCAAAGCATATGCATGAAAACCAATTTAACTGCGGAAGCTCTTTGAAAAATATATATATTTTCAAGTTAATTGATGGAAATTTTTTCAATTCAGAATCATACATGAAATCTTTCATAATAATATAATGAGACTAAATAAATATATTTTTATTTATGTCGTGTACAACCCCCATTACTACAACATTTCACAACTATCTATGGAGCATATATACCGAAGAATATAACTAAACACTTGGGCTAATGCCTGACTAACATAAACTAAGAAAATCATATGATAGTTACCACGAAATAGGAATGGTGCCTCATCATATACCTCAGAAGAGAGTCATCCTAGTCATGTCTGCATGCCACGTATCATATCTCATCCTGAAACATGTAAAGTAGGTGGGGCCCTGGAGGGGGACCCTAAGGGCTGAGTACACCATAGCGGTACTCAATAAGTGTCATAGACTCTCTCTAACTCAAGTTCCTGGGACAATATTTTACAAAAATTATGCGACCAATATTTGATATAAGGTGATAAATAATTGTATAAATCATTTCAAATGAAAAGACAAGTGAAGTATAAACCATGATAAAAATTCTTAGAACATCTGTATCAATCCAAGATTTTTACCTAGCATTTGGTCATAGATCCCAAATTTATTTTGAAAAATCTGATTTGGGCGAAGTTTGGTTTCAAGATGAAAATGTGTTTGGACATACATTTTCAAAATATATTTTTCAATTTTATTTTGGAAAAACATGTATATAATTCCCAAATTTTGAGATTTTGGGCCAAAATCAGCTCAATAGCTGATTTTGGGATTTGAGATTTGAGATTTGGAATTTGGCCAAAATATGGGCAAAATGGCCAAACATGAGTTTTGAAAATAAATTCCAAATTTATTTTGGCAAAACTTATGGCAAACGGGGCCTTAATAAAATCATTTCAATTTCAATAAGTTATCGAAATCACTTTCGGCTCCTTAGGTCTAAACGTAAGAAAGTCTTCTTTATCTTTTACCGGTAGTACTATACCGACACCGACATAATAAATAACTACTAGGTGATCGGCCTAGCAACAAGTATTTGACCCTACTTGTCTTGGCTGCTTCCCATAGTGTTGTACGAGTCGACTTAACCTCATTACTTTAAGTAATGATCATTTGCCCTCTCAATGGGGGACTTTATCCCACAATCCTCGGCTTAGCCTTGGAATCCATCCCTACATCGGCACATGTAGTTTCGTGATAACGAACTTAATATTCAAACCAATCTCGGTCGTCTCCACTAGTAACTCCCAAAATATTTGAATATCAAATTAGTCTCAAAGGATCTATTTTATCAAATAATGATTTTCATAGCCAATCCAAACCATTTGAAAAAAATCGAATGAATAACTTTTTTCATGTTAATGCCATTGGCAATTTAACATCAATCGTTTAAAGATACAACAAGTGATACTCCATTGTTCAAATTTCAAAACACATACTTTTTCATGAAACATATCTTTATCACTCAAATAGTTTATACTCTTATCAACACATAAGTTTTAATAAAATTTATAACGTTTTTCTTAAGTGTCATCTTGCAAACAAATTTTGAAAAGAATATTTTTATATAAAATCACATGACACTTCAAAATTAACAAACTTAGAAACACATGGTGACATCCTTCCCGCTTGTCCCCACAAGCACGGATGCACATCTATAAATAATATCACGAATTAACTCAAAACATGCTTTTAGAGAGATTCTCTCAAGAAAAGTAAGTCATAATCAACTTACCTAAATCTTCAAGCTCCAAATAATACTACACCACTCCAATTGATTAAAATTCTCAAATACCAACAACAATTCAATATCTACCATCAGATATCCCAACTACATCAAAACAAATGCGAAAAGATTCATAAATATCTATTTAGGCTTCACAATTCGGCGACGAGCCTTCAATCATTCCAAATTATCTAATAGGTTCACCCATTAGCCTATTCAATTCCATTCTTATCATTTAATACTCATTTGGATCCATTAATGATACGACGTTTATTACCCAACATCATCAAATCACTATTCATTGTCTTCTCCAACAAAATCCTAGGTTCAAGAACTAGTGTGTATCTTATCCAAATGATGATTCTCGATTCAAATCGTTCATCAATAAAGTCTATAGGAATCATTAGAAACTCAAGGCATATCCATATATATCAATTCATCACTAATCATATTCTTGTTTGCCCAAAATATCATTTTTAAGACCCACCATAATGGTTCATACAATATCCCGTACAACTTCAAATAAAACCCACAAACATGCTACCCATACTTCAATATATCATATATGTGAAGCTCAAGCGAAGGGAATATCTCTTAGTGGAAGAATCCCACTTTTTCTCTTTTTGGTGTTCTTGAAAGTACAAGAGGGGGGTGAATTGCTTATTTTTAAAACTAATTATTATAAGTTGACTAGTTTTCCAATTAGTCGACTAGATGTAATGGCGAGGTATTAAGAAGTGCAGAATTAAAATGCAGAAGTAAAGTGTAGGAATTAAAGACACTGGAGTTTTTATACTGGTTCGGATTCAATGTGAATCCTAGTCCAGTCCGCTTGGGTTGCAAGGGAGTTCTCTTTCAGTGATTGAGTTTCTTAAGTACAAAGTGAATGGTGTAGTTTACACTAGCTGCTCAGTTTCTATGTCACTCGTCTTTTCTTGATACAATGCCTCACCAGTGTTTTTCTCTCTTTTTTCTCTAACTTGTTACACATCGGATCTAGAAGAGCTACAATGTTTGTTTGTAGTAGAACAAAGAGAGGGTAATTGGTTTGATCAAAGTATGAATCTCTAAGTTCTAAGGTTGCGTATAAATACTTTGTATGAGACCGTTACTGAAGAGATTTTCCAACCCAAGAGATTTGATCCTTGGAAAGAAATTGATTCTTTCCAAGAATAAGGTTAATTCCCGTTACTCTTCCTTGATGTGTGGACTTTGACAGCTTTCCATCTTCAAGTCTTGATAGCGCCGGATTTGCTCCTTAAATCTGGGTTCTTCCATCTTTAATGCTTCGTTTCCTTTTTAACTCTTCAGGCAATCTCTGATTGATTTTCTTGCCGAATTCTCAGGTCTTCTTTTCCTTTTAGATGCTTCAATCAATCTTTAATTGATTTCACCCTTCAGCTTTGATTATTTCTCTTTATGAACTTCTATCCCTTGAGTCCCTACACCAAAAGCAATTATATTATTTTTCATCGCTAAAACTAAAACCTAACAATCTCCCCCTTTTTTGATTATGACAAAAAATAATATATGTAAACATCATTTATCTTTCCTATATATTACTCCCCCTCAATGAGTGCAGTTGACTCCCCCTCAATAGGCGCCATTGGATTGGGAATACTTCCTTAAGTCGACTTCCTTTGTAGTATCTATAGTAGTCGACTCCCCCTGCAATGAATGTGCCTGCACGAATATATGGATAGCAGCCTTTCTCCCCCATTTTGACATCAGCAAAGAGGGGATACACGAAAGCATAATTATAGCAGGAAATGCGTTATATGCATGCAGAGTTATAGCAAAACAAATATAAAAAAGAACATCCAACGACTGGTTATCCAGTCCCAAAACAGCACAGCAAAAAAAGATTGTTTGAAACTTCCACACTAACAACACAGGAAATAAGTAAGAGTGTTGCAAATCGCCTACTTCAGTTGTTCAAAGCTAGCATTGGTTGAGACAGTCACTCCATCAAGCCTGTTGTGTACTTCCTTGAATGGCTTGACTGCATTTTTCCTAACTCTGAGAATGGCAACCCTTATCTTGGAAACATCAGACCCTGTCTCTTTGGAGATTGCATGAATGTCCCCAACAGTGGACTGAGTAGCAGCAAGAAGATCTCTAATGGTGGTCAACTGGTTGTCAATGGCAGTCAGTTTCTCGGCAAGGTCAGGATTACTAATGCTTTGATGGGAAACAGAGGCTTTGGTCTTGGGATCAGGCTGAACATGCTTGACCTCACCTTTCTGTTTCTTAACTCAGGAGCCCTTCACACACACATATTCCATACTAGCAAACGCCCTAGAATTGTAAGATTTTGAAACAGAGACGAAAGGATAGTTGAGATAGAGATATTATGATCTTCCAGAATGTGAGTGATAGCCATGCCATAGGTCAGACTGGTGGGATCATACTTTCAATCATAAAATTTATGACCAGGAGGACAGTTTGACCTTGAGTTTGGTCACAAGACAATAGACAAGAAAAGTGTCCCTTTGAGAGAAGGTGGAGAAAGAGCCAGTACGAGGGAGCAGAGTAGTTGCAACAATGTGGGCTAGGACACAAAGATTCAAAACTAACATCATTTGGACCTAACTGATTCGGGATGGATTCAGAAGAACACTCAGCAATACATCGTTTGGCTTGATCAAAGGTGATTTCAAAATCATCAGGCCAAGAATTTTTGAAAAGCATGGGAAAACCAGAACACTTACACTGGAAGATTGAATCAAACATGGCACAATCAAGAACAATGCACTTTCCTAACACTAGGGATTCCAACTTGTCAGACTTACTGGAGCGAAGATTTGCATAAAACATTCTCACTAGGGGTTCATAGACTTTAGGAGGGGGAACAGATAGGAATTTTGACCAGCCTTGACAAACAAACAGATATTTTACCTTACAGTTTAGGGCTTCCATGTCGTCAAGGTCGACTACTCTGCGATGAGCGATTGGCTTGTCTTTCAGAGCAATGAAAAAATCCTTTTTTGGAGAATCCCAGAAATTTAGGTCAGACTCTAAAGAACATGAAAGATCAAATTTTGATTTCTTTGGAGTAAAGGACTCGGGAGATTCTTCTAGTGGTCTTTTCCTAGGGATTTTTCTCCTAAAGGATGAGAATGATCTGAGAATTCTGCCTAAGAGGAGGCAAAACCCTCTGAGTGTTCGGACCCTAGGTCTACCTGTTCTAGAGGCTGGGAAGGGGGTTTTGCTCTGGAGCGAGTACTTTTTCTGATGGAGGCAGAACGATTCTTAGAGTGTTTAGCCATGGAAGAAAAAATTTTTTGAGGAGAGTTTTGAGAGGGTTTCTAGGCGATGAGAATGATGGAGATTGAAAAAGGGTTTAAGAGATTAAAAGAAGGGGCTTCTGACGGTTGAGTACAGGAAAGGAAAGGCGTCAGTTTGACAGACGTGATAATTAGTTTTCTTTTCTTGAACACTGCAACTGATGTGAAAAGAGAGGGAATTTGTAGACGCTATTAATGACTATAAAAGGACAAAATTTAAACATTAGGCATACAAAATAAAGAAATATCACATAAGTCCTAATATTAATGAACAATGGAAATAATACCAAGTAATTCTCTTAAAAAGCAAGATATGCCTTCAAGTAAGGGTTTGGTGAAAATATTTGCTAATTGATTAGCAGTTCCAACAAAAGATATTTCTATATTTCCCTTAAGAATATGATCTCTAATGAAATGATCCTTGATATCTATATGCTTTGCTCTAGAGTGATGCACGGGATTTTTTGAGAGACATATAGCACTAGAGTTATCACAGAAAATTTGAATAGGTTTAAGGAACAATTCATAGTCACCCAATTGACGAGACATCCGTAGTAATTGTGCACAACATTGTCCAATGGCAATATACTCAGCTTGAGTTGTGGATAGTGCAACTAATCCTTGCTTTTTACCGATCCAAGATATCAGTGCTTTTTCAAGTAACTGACATGTTCCACTGGTGCTTTTTCTGTCTTCCTTATCACCTACAAGATCAGCATCTGAAAAACCTTCTAGTTTAAAAATGTTAGAATGTGGATACCATAATCCGTGAGAAATAGTTCCAATGAGATATCAAATAATTCTTTTTACTGCAGTGAGGTGAGATTCTTTTGGAGCTGACTGTAACCTTGCACATTTACAAACACTAAACATAATATGTGGTCGGTTGGCAGTTAGATAAAGAAGAGAGCCAATCATTCCACAATATTTAGTTTCATCAACAGTTTTTCCCTGTTCATCTTTGTCAAGACTTGTTGAAGGACTCACTGGCGTGCCAATGGCTTTAGCATTACTCATACCGAACTTCTGAATCAACTCCTTTGTCTATTTCGTTTTACATATGAACATTCTTTCTTCGAACTGTTGAATTTGAAGTCCAAGAAAGAACGTTAGCTCTCCCATCATACTCATTTCAAACTCACTTTGCATAAGATTTGAAAATTCCTTACACAAAAGAGGATTAGCACTACCAAAAATAAAATAATATCATCAACGTAAACTTGAATAATGAGATTACCTTCTGATGATCTTTTAATAAGAGTAGTGTCTACTTTACCTCTTGTAAATCCGTGATCAAGAAGAAATGAGCTGAGTCTTTCGTACCATGCTCGTGGAGCTTGTTTCAGTACATACAGTGCTTTGGTCAATTTGTACACGTGGTAGGGAAACTTTGAGTCTTCAAAACCAGGAGGTTGTTTTACATATACTTCCTCCTCAATGAAACCATTTAAAAAGGCACTTTTGAAATCCATCTAAAAGAGCCTAAACTTTTAAAGGATGTGTATGCAAGAAGAATTCGTATTGATTCCAATCGAGCTACTGGAGCAAAAGTTTCGTTGTAGTCGACTTCTTCCTGTTGTGAGTATCCTTGAGCTACTAATCTGGCCTTGTTTCTAACAGCTTTCCCATCCTCATTTAGCTTATTCCTGAACACCCATTTGGTTCCAATTACATGAGCGTTTTCAGGAATAGGCAGCAGTTTCCATACTTGATTTTTGTCAAATTGATCTAGCTCTTCCTGCATTGCTTGTAACCAGCTTGAATCTTTTAGAGCTTCCTCTATTTTCTTTGGTTCAATCTGGGAAATTAGTGCTATGTTTGCTTTCTTCTTGAGAGCTCCCCTGGTTTTCATTCCTTCACTTGGATCTCCTATGATAATCTTTTGAGGATATTCTGGTTCACTTCTCCATTCATTTGGACGAGTTGTACTTGTATGAAGAGTTGACTGCTCTGGAGATTCTGATCGACTGTTGTTAATCTCATTAGTTGACTCCGGTACACCATCAGGTTTATTAGTCGACTCTTGAGATTTGCTTGTCTCCTGAATTCTTGAATTTGATCTTCATAACCTGCAATAATTCCTTTCTCGGCCGAAGTGGTATATCAAATATAACATGTACTGATTCTTCGACACACAATGTGCGTTTATTATAGACTCTAAAGGATCTACTATTTAATGAATAACCTAGAAAAATACCTTCGCCACTTCTTGGATCGGATTTTCCAAGATCCTTACCATTATTGTGAATGAAACACTTGCTTCCAAATGGATGAAAGTAACTAATATTGGGTCGTTTACCTTTCCATAATTCATAAGGAGTTTTCTTCAGAATGGGCCTTATGAGACATCGGTTGAGAATGTGACATGCTGTACTTACTCCTTCTGCCCAGAAGTGATTTGGCAACGAATATTCTAGTATCATAGTTCTTGCCATATCTTGAAAAGTCCAATTTTTCTGCTCAACGACTCCATTCTGTTGGGGTGATCTTGGAGCAGAGAAATTGTGGGTGTATCCTTGATCATTACAGAAATCTTCAAATGCTCTGCTTTCAAATTCTCCTCCATGATCACTTTGAATTGTTGTAATAAGATACCCCTTTTCTCTTTCAACCTTCTTACAGAAAATCTCAAAAATTTTCAAAGCTTCATCTTTATGAGATAAGAAAATTGCCCAAGTAAAACGTGAGTAATCATCAATAATAACAAAAGTATATCGGTTTCCCTTATGCTAGCAATTCTAGTAGGTCCAAATAAGTCCATATGAAGTAATTGCAAAGGCTTTGAAGTAGATACAATATCTTTGTTTTTGAAAGAGTTTCTAGTTTGTTTTCCAATCTGACATGCATCACATATATGATTTCTAAAGAAATTGAGTTTAGGCAAACCATTAACTAAATCATGCTTGGAAAGTTTTTCTATCAAATGCATGCTTGCTTGACCAAGTTTCTTATGCCATAACCATGGATCATCAGATATGGATGTTAAACAGATATGACCATCTATATTTTCAAAACCATCAAGAATATAAACATTTCCATACCTTTTACCTATCTCATCTTTAATAGCACAACCTATTTTCTTGAACTTTACTTCATACCCTGAGTCGCATAGCTGACTTATACTCAAAATATTGTAGTTAAGTTCATCAACAAAGATAAACCTCACTGATATCACAGTTATTATTGAAAGGAACTGTTCCGGTACCGACTATTTTTCCTTTTGAGTCATCACCAAACTTGACACCTCTATCTTTGTAACTTCCTTAAATAGGTTTTTGTCACCTGTCATGTGACTGGAACACGCACTATCTAAGTACAATTTTCCTTCGCGACTCCTCCTATGGTGTTCCTGCAAAACATAGTTATCACTTTCTTTTAGGTACCAAAGCTTTCTTGGGTCCTGGTTGGTTAGTATTACTCGACTCAGGATTGTTTTTGGGTTTCCAAATCCATCCTGAGATATTTGATTTACGAAATCGACAAAAGGAATATTTATGTCCACTTTTGTTACAGTAGTGACACGTAACTCCTGATCCATTTTTGGATCTTTCATTAGTGTTAGTACTAGTGGACTCTGTTCTGGCTGGTCCTTCTCCAGTTGACTTGTAAGTCCCCTGGTTCGACTTGACAGAACTATAACTGGTGGATTTGCGTATGCCATTGAGTTGCATTTGAAATTCCTCAAACTCTTCTTGAATTACTTCTTTTTCAATTTCACTTACTTCAAGCTTGAGTTTCCAGTCTTTTACTTCTTTGTTGAGTCTCTTTAGTTCATTCATCATTTTTTGAGACTCTTTCCAAGTAAGGTCAAGAATATCCTGCAATTCATTACATCTTTCATAGTTATAAGATCTTAACTCACTTGTTTCACCTCGTGCCATGAAACAGTTCTCATTGTCATCTTTGCATTCATCGTCTAAAGTGTCCTCATCTGTCCAGCACTCTGAGAGTTTGTTCATGTCATTTTCCAAAATTTTCATGAAGCAAAGATTTGTTATCTCTTCGTGTTCTGAACTGCCTTCATCACTCTAGCTTCCAAATTATTTGTTCTTGTTGAAGCCTCTGGAAACTTTTCTTTTAAGATCGAGACATTCGGCTTAAACATGCCCAAATCTTCCACACTCATAGCATTTGCCATCATTTTTGTCTTGTTCGTTATATTGCCTGGTTTGCTGGGTAGTATCCTTCCTCTTCTTGCATTTCTGTATCTCCTCATTAAACCATCCATATTCATTGATACCACGGCAATTTCTTCTTGAAGAGCTTCAGGATCATCATCAATATCATTGTCTGCTTTTTCAGTTGTGGCCTTGAATGTAACTGTTTTCTTCTTTTCTTCCTGGTTTGTTTTCTTGAGATGAGTTTTCTCGAAAGCTATGAGTTCTCCTCGAAGTTCGTCGTATGATAGTTTGTTCAAATCTTGTGATCAAGTGTAACCACTTTTGTCTGCCAAGTAGTGGGTAGACTTCTAAGAATTTTCCTAACTTGATCACCACTTGAGTATGGTTTGCCAAAAGCTTTTAGATCGCTAATGATTTTGCTAAATCTGGCAAACATCTCTTCAATAGATTCTCCTTCTTTCATTTGGAAGAGTTCGTAGTCATGAACCAACATGTTGATATGGGTTTCTTTCACTTTACCGGTTCCTTCATACGTAACTTCAAGTTTATCCCACATCTCTTTGGTTGTATCGCAACTGGAGATTTTATCATATTCCTCACCACTTATAGAATTACAGAGCAGATTCCTTAACTTATTATTACCTTGCACAACTACCATTTGCTCATTTGTATATTCATCTATATCTTCAGGATCAGCAGGTGGTTGAGCAGCGGCCGGCATAGGGTATTTTCCTTTTTTGATAACTCTCCAGACTTTGACATCATAGGCCTTTGTGTATATCTCCATACGCACTTTCCAGTGAGAGAAATAATGTCCATTGAAATACGGTGGCTTTACTTGTGATGTTCTTTCTTGGAAGAGTGCACCAATAATAACTTGATTTGCCATGATCTTTTCTCACAAGTTGTTAAGCAAAAGAAAAATGTAAGCCTTGCTCTAATACCAATTAAAGTACAAGAGGGGGGTTGTTGATACCCAATTTTTTCCCATATATTTTTAATACATATATATATACTTTCAAAATAGCACATATGCAGTTATAAGCATGCGTAAACATTTTTATAATTTTTCTATAATTTTAAAAGCTCCAAATCAATTTATTTCCTCTCTTTTATTTATAAAATATCATATAATTATCCTTCAAATTACTTTTGTGATGATTTAGTCATCTAAATTCATTATTTATACCAACATAGTGCTTAAATATTTTTAGTTCATTTTTGTAATTATATTTACAGTTTTAGGCTAAATTGCACATCTGAAATAATAGCCCATACTACTGAATAATTACATTGTTGATGCATAAAATGGTCTTTTATATTTTTAAATGTTAAAAAACTATTTTAAATCATTTTAGTACACAAAGATATTTTTGGAATTCATTTTATTATTTTTTATAAATTATTTAGTTATTAAAAAGGGTTATTTAAGATCTGGCCCTATTTTATTTCAATTCTGGCCTATTTTTATTTCAATTTCAGCCCTATTTCAACCCAATTACCAGCCCAATCCCAAATAAATTACCCAGCCCAAACCCAGCTGCCCGGTCCAGCCCTAAAACCTTTTAATCTCGGCCGTTGATCATAGAGATCAACGGCCACAAACGACCCTTCCTAAAATAAACCAAATGCCCCCCCCCCCCCAAACCTTTCATTTCCACCATCCGCCGCCCTGAAACCCCTCTCTTCTCTCAAACGCTCTCAAACCTAACCCTAATCAAACCTCACTCACACTCACCTATTCTTATCTACGATGATTTCTCACCACCCCCCAGGCCTCCAATGGCCTCCCTCACGTTAGTCTTGCCATCTCTAGGGCCCTCAAGGGACCAGGGCTAGTTGGCTCGCATCTATGGCCCCTTTCTCGCCTGTTTCAGGCTGTTCCAGTGTGATTCTGAGTAAGATCGTCCTACATCGGCTACGATCTATGGGTTTCTAAGCAGGTGTCTTCACCTATGTGTTGTTCTCCTAAAAACCCTAAAAAATTTCTTCTGAACCTCTTAGATCTGTACAGATCTGAGATGATTTAAACTTGTTTCTTATGAGTTTTATAATAACCTTGAGATTCTTTACAAGAATCGTATGATTTTCAAGTGATTTTCATCTTTTTCTAAACTAGGGTTTCCGAAAATTTCTTTTACAAAATGTTTGATGATTTTTGAGTGCTTGATCTTCTGCTTGTCATGTGTTTCGAACTGACTTTGTAAGTTTGCTACAACCTTAACTCGCTTGTACTGAAAGCCGTAATTTTTCGACTCTTTTGTTTGGTTTCTGCGTTATTTGAGTACTGCCTTTGTTCTTGCCTGGGCTCCTGTGATTTCCCTTTAGCCATTTGAATATCTCATGGTTTTCTTACCCTAATATGCTCTACTGAGATTCTTGGTTCAACTTTTCTACTGATCCTCCATGTCTATGTTCATCCTGACTATTATTTCTTGCTTTATTTAAGTTGTTTGTGATACTTGGTGACTCTTTCGTGATTTTCTCTCTAACTGAGCCCTATTAGGGTTCTGACCTAATTTTTCGACTAAGTTTATTGTCTATTTGTGGGAGTTGATATATATTCTATCTAGAAATCAGTATTACTTTGAAATTCTAGCTGATTGATTACTCCGTTAAAGATTGGTATGCATAGACTTTATTTTGTTTCCTTGTTTACAACTTTAATTGGTGTCTCTGCCTTAATTGCTTGCCCATATAACTTTGGGATTCTTACTGATTCTTTATTTTGTATGATTTGGTCTTCTGCCTTAATTAAACCCCTATTTTTACCGTTTGGCTAATTGCCCCTAATTAAAGGAGTCTATTCTGAACCCCTTATATGATTGGATTCTGATAACCCTTAATTGCTGATTTCTGATTCTTTTACCTTATTGACTCTACCCTCGAACTGCTATATAAGCACTCTCTTATTCTCACTTCGAAACAAGAACATTAGTTCACAAAAGCACACTTACACTCTAAAAACTCTCTTTTCTTCTCTGCTACTTCTGATACTCACTGTTTAGTCGGCTGAAAGCCAAGGCTAGATATTGGAACTGCATCTATTTATATTCTGCATTTTTTTCTTCAACCGGTATGTCTCTAGTTAAATTTTTAAATCCAAACCATATGTGTTTCATTCCTGCACTAGTTCATCAGCTATGAATTCAACCTGTCTTCCTGCTTACTTCTTTGCCTAGCATGTCTAAATTCTGTCATTTTCAATGTATGATTACCATGTCTATGATTCATTTAGTTATTTGATACCTAACCAACCTGTTTGTGAGTATCTGTTTAATCCCTAAATTGTGTGATCATGTTGGGTTTTCTATATGTTACTCTTATGTGCCCCAATCCCTTAGTCCCCATGTGAGATCTGTTTGTTGACTGTTTCTGAATCTGAATGTTTTATTGATTATCTGCTGTTTTCAAAAGAGTTTTGGTGCTCTTCCCAAACTATCTTTTACTACCAAACTATTGCCTATTTCTAAAAACCTTTTTAACTCTTAAAGTCATCTCTGTACTATTTTCACAACCTTTTCAGACTATGTCAAACACTCTCGCTTTACTCTTAGATTACTAGGTCCTGCCCCTCTGATATGTGTACTGCCTTGAGGCCCTGGAGATCTCTCTGAACTCTGGCATGTCAGAGCTGGCCTTTCCACACTGCACAATAATCAGTTACTATTTGAGAAAGTCTGGGTGTGAGCACTGCCTGGGATCCTTGAGGTCCTTTGGGAACTTTAACACAAGTAGACATGAAATTGGCTATGGCACTCTGGCATTTGAGACTACCGGAGGCTTGGAAATCATTTGGGCCTGCTGAAGGCTCCCTATAGATTAAGTTCTATTTATTTATGTATTTTTTCATTCAATTCATTGGTCTGTAATAATTTTGTAAACAAATAGTGGGGTGCTTAGTGAAAAAGGGAGGGTAGTATATATATTGCGGGTAAACTGGGTAGATACCATGCCTATAGGATCCGGGTTGATTCAAATATGTTTGTTATTGTTTGCCTTACTTCCACATAATTAGATACCATGCCTATAGGATATAAAATGGTTTTAATAATAGAGATCATGCCTATAGGGTTAAAATCAGTTCAACTAGAAATCATGCCTATAGGATTTAAAACAGTCAATTAGAAAAGCCAGTTCAATCCATGTTTGTTTATTCTGAACCGGTTTAATTAATCTGTCCGCTTCTTTAAATAAGTCTTCAAACGCTGCCTTAAATTAATACTGATAGAAAGCATGCCTATAGGATCTCAAGTTGTCGTTTAAAAGTCGTTCTACTGTTTTACTGCATTCGTAATCAATATAGATACCATGCTCATAGGACATCACTGTTATACGCCTAGGCAAACCTATAGGGCGATTAAAATTCTGCAACCGTAAAACCATGTTCTGCTATCTGCGATTGCTCATACTCAGCAAGTTTAAAATCAGTAGGCAAATGGATTCAGTTCTTTCACACTTTGGTCCTAATTCAATACTGTATACTCTCAGTTCACCTAGATATCATGTTCTAAGGTGTTCTCTTAAACACTTGGAACAGTTGTTTGAGACGTGCATTTGCTTGTTATGTTTGTGGAGGTAAATGTGAGCCCTTAACTGTTTCTCCTTTTTTTTTGAAATACAGTCCTACTTGTTTTGTTTGACGCCTAGACTTTTTCTCCTTTAAAACACCTTAGGATGGTCTAGAACTACCCAGAATTAGAGGTCCTAAATACCTCCAGGACCACAAAGAAGGGACGGGTAATGCACGCATAGGATATCTATCAAGGTTATTAGAACGCTTTAGGCTATGACCAAGGGGAGGGAATTGGGTAGTAAGGATATGATGACTACGCGCTAATGTCACGTGTATCCCCTCATTGAGGAGTGATTATCAGGCATTGTGTGGGTATGATCATGTAGGCTAACCAACCTAGGACCCCCTTTTCCAACTCCCGTTGCTTAAATAAATTTACTTTCTTTATATATGTGCAACTTGTTCAAACCCTTTTCCTTGTTTCACTACTTGAATGTCAAAACATGCCTTACTTGCAAGTACGTGGTAAATTGTTTATCTGTTTATTCGACTAATTCACATGAATATAAGTTCGGCCAGGACCCACCGTTGTGGACCGCGAGGGGTGCCTAACACCTTCCCCTCAAGGTTATTTCGGGCCCTTACCCTAAATCTCTGGTAACGCAAACTAGTCCATGAGTCAATTGCTCAAGGTGCCCTAACGCACCATAATTCGTTAGGTGGCGACTTTTCAAAACCCAATTCCCAAAAGGAAAAGAGTTATTTCCACCATGAAATGTCGAAACCCGGTCGTTCTCCGCGAGGAGGAAAAAGGGGGCCTGACAGGGGTGAATTGCTTATTTTTAAAATTAATTATTATGAGTTGACTAGTTTTTCAATTAGTCGACTAGATGTAATGGCGAGGTATTAAAAAGTGTAGAATTAAAATGCAGAAGTAAAGTGCAGGAATTAAAGACACCAGAGTTTTTATACTGGTTCGGATGAATCCTAGTCCAGTCCCCTTGGGTTGCAAGGGAGTTCTCTTCCTATGATTGAGTTTCTTGAGTACAAAGTGAATGGTGTAGTTTACACCAGCTGCTCAGTTTCTATGTCACTCGTCTTTTCTTGATACAATGCTTCACCGGTGTTCTTCTCTCTTTCTTCTCTAACTTGTTACACAGCGGATCTAAAAGAGCTACAATGTTTGTTTGTTGTAGAACAAAGAGAGGGTAGTTGGTTCGATCAAAGTATGAATTTCTAAGTTCTAAGGTTGCGTATAAATACTTTGTATGAGACCGTTACTGAAGAGATTTTCCAACCCACGAGATTTGATTTTTGGATAAAGAAATTGATTCTTTCCAAGAATAAGGTTAATTCCCGTTACTCTTCCTTGATGTGTGGACTTTACAGCTTTCCATCTTCAAGCCTTGATAGCGCCGGATTTGCTCCTTGAATCTAGGTCATTCCATCTTCAATGCTTCGTTTCCTTTTTAACTCTTCAGGCAAACTCTGATTGATTTTCTTGCCGGATTCTCAGCGCTTCTTTTCCTTTTAGATGCTTCAATCAATCTTTGATTGATTTCACCCTTCAGCTTTGATTATTTCTCTTTATGCACTTCGATCCCTTGAGTCCCTACACCAAAAGCAATTATATTATTTTTCATCATTAAAACTAAAACCTAACATTCTTGAAGATTTAATACATTTCCTATGGATTTTGATCCATGAATGATGTTAAAAATAACACTAAATGGTGTTATGTAGCCACAAATGCATCTTAAACACTTATCTTGAAGTGTGTTGATGAGGGATGTGTTCCTCCTTCTCTCTAGGTTCAAGACCCTTGTCCAGAATTCCATCTCTTTCTCTTCCCAAAATAGAAACTTTTATAATTTTGATAGCATGCGTGGCTACGCACACCTCCAGCATAGCTACGATCCCTTCCTCTTCAGCTCCTCTTAATTTGCCTGCCTTGCTGAAATCAGCTACGCCCAAGGCAGCGTAGCTATGCATAGCTCGCGTAGCTACGTGGCTGATATGATACTCTTTAGTAAAAAGATCATAACTTCTTGTAGGAATATACAAATGACGAACGGTTTGAAGCATTGAAAACTAGACCCAAAGATCTTGTGCGAACTCATTTTGGAACTTTAGCCCATCATATGGTTTCCAACTTGACTTAGCCTTAGGGCTCTTCTTAGACCATCAACCATTATTAATATACCTCATACATATATTATCATGATTAATTGATATCCTTCATATTATTAGTCATGTTCATACCTGAATTAATATAATTAGCACCTGCCAATCTTTTTAATGGTCTTAAAACACTTGGAAATTTTTCGGGGTGTTACACAAAAAAAGAGTATTTTTTTTAGTTATGTAGCACAAATTTCAACATTATTTTTAGTGAAAAAGTAAAGCAGCACATTAGGTCATTTTGGGTTTGTGTGAATTTTTAAAAGAATAATTAAATTCTTGAAGAAAATAGAGTCCTGAAAACGTTGGGTATTTAGTGTTTGGGGGAGAGGGGGGAGGAGGGAGAGCACAGGAAACATAGGGATTTGTGGGAGGGGAGGTAAGAAAAGTAGCATAAAATATTATTTTTCTAAAAAAATATTTTCTACTCTCTAAACAAACACTAAAAAATATTTTCAAAAAAAGCTTTTCATTCGCCAACCAAACATGGGAAAATAAGAGATAAAACCACTCATTTTCCAGGAAAATATTTTTCATGGAAAACATTTTCCTTCCTACCAAACACACCCTAATATTATCAAAATATTTCTATACAAGATTTTTAAAATTAAATTACAATAATATTATAAATTAAAGACTTTTATACACGTATGTAACTTAAATCATTTTTCATGTTGCAAGAATTTCCACCTCTACTAAGTTTAAACTACAAAACGGTCCCATATTCAACCACGTCTTTGATCTTAAACAGACGTTATAAATGAGGAAATTGTATGGACCAACTACCAGTGTTTCGTTCATGCTCATATCATGTATTACCCCTTTAATTTACACAATTAATATAATAGCACATGAGTGGCATGAACCAATTAGTAATGCAAAGAGGCTAATACGTTTCATTAGTAACAGTTTAGCTTCAATTTCACTAGTTACCAAAGTGTTAAAAATCACTTAATTCGCCTTTTCTAACTTGAATTACAAGAGCCAAATCATTAGATGTATTTTTCTATATCGAGTTAATAATATGCCGAAATTAGTTGTCAATTTTTTTTAAGACTAGATTATATTGCACCCCCAAATTATCTTGTCCATGGAGATTCCTTTTTTTTTTTTTTTGAGTTTTTTTTTTCTTCCCAATTTAGGAGGATCTATAGTGTTTCGTCCATGAAAATTCCTTGGTGGAGTTTAGACGATATTCTTTTTTCAAAAAAGAAAAAAATGTTTTTCTGAATTATTTCGCTTAACCTAATTTTCCATATTATTACCAGAGTAATGAGTATAAAATAGTGAAAATATGATAGCTCCCTTCATTTATACGTAATTTCATTAGACCGTATTTAACAGAAGAAAAAAAAACTTAAAATGATTATATCGTATGAGGCAATGATTGCGTATTGGGTTATGATGGCAATTAAAGTAGAGAGAGTATGAGAGAAGTGGTAAGTGGAACGAGACTCCGCAGCCACAGCCGCCATTTCATCTTTTTACGCATTTTCTTGTGATAATTACTCAAAATAAATACTGCAGGAAATCAATACAGCATTAATTCTTCCATTATCATTTCTACAGAATCATCACTCACCACTCCCAAAGAGAAAGTTGAAAAGTTGCAGAAGAGAATCCAGAGGGACTTGCCGAAAGTTTATCAAAATTATACTCTTATTAAGTTACGATGAGATGACAGTTCAAAAAAAAAAAAGTAGCATATTTAAAATATATAAAATCATTACTGAGAAACTCACTACTCTTTTTAACAATAAGCTAGTTAGCGTTAAATATCTCAATTGAATAATTAGGCGTCTAATACCACAAATTAATTAAAATCAATTAGTACCTCTCTGTTCACTTTTACTTGTCCATTATACTAAAAATACATTTTCGCTTTTACTTGTCCATTTTAGCAAATCAAGAGAAAGACAAACTTTTTTTCTTGTCTTACCTTGATCATTAATTACTCATTTGCAAAATTATTTCCCAAGACTCTTTAAAATACATACTACAATTATTGTTTCTTAAGAGGCGTGAAAAGTCCAAGTGAACGGAGAGAGTATATAATTAGTAATCACCATGCACCAAGGGATGTGGTGGAATAGATAGAATCTATCTGCCAAATAACTAGAGGTTGGTTGGGGTGCGAGCCATAGATATAGAATGGTGTGCTTTTCTTTTATGTGGCGCGAATGTGAATTAGTCGGGCCTAAAAATTTAAAAAGATGATACTAATAATCCTATACGTGAGTCATCAATTTATGGTAACTTTTCCTCTAATCTTTTTAGTTTATTGGTAAATTAAAAGAGAGAGGTGCCTTCAAAAATGAGTATAAAAGGGAAGGGAAGGGAAATGGGAGGAAGCATTATCCTTCTCAAAAGTTGAAAAATTGGAAATCATAACCAACTGCTCACTTCACTCAGACCAAAAAAAGCTTTTTAACGGCCCCCTTTCTTTCGACCTTTTTTCTTTTAGTTGCTCCTCTTCTTTCAACTACACCTTTTTTGGTTTTGCCTTTCTATCACGACGTTACATATTACATGGTATCTTTTATAAACTGTGTCATCTTTTATATATAATAAGTAAAATATTGGTTCCAATTTAAACAGAAGAGAAGATGATTGGTGATAAAGTGAGGATAGTAGTGAGGGAATTCGAGTGCAAGAAAGATTGTAGGGAAGTGGAAGAGGTAGAGAGAAGATGTGAAGTTGGGCCCACCGGCAAACTCTCCCTTTTCACTGACCTTTTAGGTGACCCTATTTGCAGAGTTCGCCATTCTCCTGCCTTTCTCATGCTGGTATATTGTTATTGACCATTGATCAGTGTATTACTAAAGTTTTATATATGTCATAGTTTAATTCTTGATTATCTCATTTACAGGTAGCAGAGAATGTTGGAGAAGAAAAAAGAGAAATAGTAGGGATGATAAGGGGCTGTATCAAAACCGTTACATGTGGAAAGAGACTCCCCAGGAACAATCACGATTGCACCAAACTACACCTCCCTGTTTTCACTAATATTGCCTATATTTTAGGCCTTCGTGTCTCTCCTTTTCACCGGTAACTACTTACGGACTACATTTCTACCTTTTCATCACTTCACTAGGAAACTTTGTTCTACTTTTTATTTTAATTTACAAAACACCAATTATTGTTTAGTATTTGCCGAAATCAGACACATTCTAACTTGTCCTGTTTTCTATATATATAATAGTACTTGACTCTCTAACTATATACTAATATTATAAAGTTGTTTATAGCATCATAAATTTTATGAGTATTTAAGTAATATATTAATATTACTTAGTATTTGAGCATCGGTGCATGGTGCACTTGTACATTAGTACATGTGGACTCATAAAAATTTACCTCAAGTTATTTTTATGAATAATTTGATTATATAAATATTTTTATCGATAGTGTATAAAATTTATATTCAACCAACATTAACAAATATGTTATTCCTTTTTATTTAATTGAAACAGGAGAAAGGGCATTGGGTTGAAATTGGTGCGCAAGATGGAGGAATGGTTCAGGGAAAATGGTGCTGAATATTCATACATAGCTACTGAAAACGATAACCATGCTTCTGTAAAACTCTTCACGCACAAATGTGGCTACACCAAGTTCCGTACCCCATCCATTCTAGTGCAGCCAGTTTTTGCACACAAAGTCAAGATATCAAGAAATGTCGCTATAATTAAGCTCAGCCCATTTGAAGCCGAAACTCTATATCGCCATAAATTCTCCACCACAGAATTTTTCCCTAAAGACATTGATTCAATCCTCAACAATAAACTCAATTTGGCTACTTTTCTAGCAATTCCAAAGGGTAACTTTTCATGTTGGAATGGTGTGAATGAGTTTTTAACGAGTCAGCCCGAGTCATGGGCTGTACTCAGTGTGTGGAACTGTAAGGACGTGTTCAAACTCGAGGTACGAGGCGCATCCAGGATTACAAGGTCTTTAGCTAAGACGAGTCGTTTAATGGACCGGGCTTTTCCATGGCTTAAGGTTCCGTCAGTGCCGGAAGTTTTCAGGCCTTTTGGGCTTCATTTTTTATATGGGCTTGGTGGTGAAGGCCCATTAGCTGTAAAGCTAATCAAGGCCCTTTGTGATTTTGCTCATAATTTAGCTGGAGAATCACGGTGTGGGGTGGTGGTGACAGAAGTAGCAAGTTGCGAACCGCTTAAGTTAGGAATTCCTCACTGGAAAAAACTATCTTGCGCCGAGGACTTATGGTGCATAAAAAGATTAGGGGAAGACTATAGTGACGGGTCTGTGGGTGACTGGACTAAATCAAAGCCTGGTCTTTCTATTTTTGTTGATCCCAGGGAATTTTAACTTTTAATTGACAATATCTTGTGTTTTAGATTAGGGAATCTAATTTAGATGTCAATTTTTCCTTTTTGTATTTTTCTGGATTATAACTTTATATAATTGTAGAATTAGAGGAGAATAAGGAATATAGTTGTACAACTCTTTTTGATTGTTGATGTAAAGGGGGAACTGAAATATCCCTTTTGTTTTATGTAAATGGATTAAGTATGTGACCTTTCTTTCGATCCCCTCTTTCATATTCATATGGTGGATTTTTGCATATCCTCATTTTTATAAGACCCGTAAACGATTGAAAGATTATGTAACAATTTGTGAATCAATTTCTTTGAATATACTCCCACAAAACAAAATCGCTTTTTGTTCCAGAGATGGTAGTTATTTAAGTTATTCTTAGTGGTCACTTTAGTTCCATAGTTTCAATTATAGCAGTTTAGTCCTATG
The DNA here is from genome assembly GCF_001879085.1 of Nicotiana attenuata. Taxonomy (NCBI): domain Eukaryota; kingdom Viridiplantae; phylum Streptophyta; class Magnoliopsida; order Solanales; family Solanaceae; genus Nicotiana; species Nicotiana attenuata. Next base: position 388,316 of record NW_017670500.1, on the reverse strand, counting down.
TAATTTAAATTTCAGTCATTTTTGGTCCTAGTATAGAATAGTACAAGGTGATGCTGTCGTACACTGCCAGTTGGCAGGATTACAGATCCCTAGGCAACAGAAATGTCAGCCTAGACGTTATTTATATTCCCTTGTAATCCAATCATTGGCTATGAATGAAATCTATCTCTCTCCTAATTTTCTTCTTCTTTCTGCTTTTCCTCTTTCTTCTTCTTCTCTCCTTTCCTTCTTAATTCCCTTTAATTCTTCTGCTGAGCGTAGCAATAACAATTTGGTATCAGAGCATCAGTCCTCCGACCACCATGGCTGATCAAAAACTAAAAGGCATAGAGGAAAGCATCAAAAAGTTGGATGTTCAGGTTCAGCAGTTAACCACTGGTATTAGATCTGTGTCGACAAGAGTGGACAAGATGGATGAGACTCAAGCTCAAAATGCTGAAACCCAAAGGAAGCTTGAGTTGATCCTGCAGCAACTGATGAAGGATCGAACACCAGAGACACATTCACCTATGGTTGGATCTTCATATGCTCAAAGGGTATCCATGACAGCAGGAGGAGCAACCAGTGGAGGGAGTGTTCAACAACCAGTTCATACTACAGCTCCACTCACACCCCCTTCAGCAACTGATGCTCGAGGCATAACTTTTCCACCAGCTCCTATGCAGAGAAATCCCCAGCCTCCTATTCTACCAACTCCAGTTGGACCCGCAGAAACAGGGAACCAACAGCTACAAGTAGCCACAGCTGAGGCTCCAAAGGGCAAGCTCATGTTTCCTGAATTTAATGGAACCGACCCCAGAGCTTGGATAAGAAGATGTGACAGGTATTTCGAAATTTATAAAGTACCTGAACCTCAAAAAATGACTTACATTGCTATGCACCTCAAAGACAAGGTGGATAACTGGTTTGATGCCTATATTATTGATAGAGGAGGAATAGTGGACTGGCCCTTATTTTGTATGGATATATGTAGAAGGTTTGGCCATATAAGACCTTTGGATATTATTGATGAGTTTAGTAAACTGGGGCAAGAGGGTAGCATAGAAGCATACCAAGAAAAGTTTGAAGAATTAAGGATTCACATGATGATGATCAACCCTCACTTGAATGAGCTGCACTTTGTAGCTAGTTTTGTGAGTGGATTGAGGCCAGAAATCAAGCATTTGGTTAGGATCTATAACCCCTCAACTCTTTTAGACACCTATGAAGTAGCTAAGTTGCAGGAGGATGCCTTAAAGGCCTTGCAAAAACACTTGTATCGACCCCCTCAAAACACCAGAACTTACAAGCCCACTACCCCAAGAGTCACTTTTCCTCAGAACCCCCTTCCTCTCACCTATAATGAACCACTCAGACTCACATACCCTACCAGAAACACACCTCCCACACCAGCCTATCCAAACAACCAAGCAGGCCCTTCTGGTGCTGCTGGTACCAACCAACCAAAGAACCTAACCTATGACCAGATGAGGGAAAGAAACATTTGTTTCAGATGTCATGAGAGATATTATCCTGGTCATCAATGCAAACCCAAGGCCCTAAACTCAATGATAGGTACTAATGGAGCAGAACAAGAGGAAGTCTATCATGATGCAAGGGAAGCTACTGAAGCCACTGATAATGTGGAAGAAGCCATGGCTGTGGTTGAAGAAGAACATGCAGAACTGTCAATGAATGTGGCTCTGGGAATGACTACTTCACCTTCTACTATCAAGATACAAGGAAAGGTGAAGAAACTATCCATATTGATCTTGGTGGATAGTGGATCTACTCACAGTTTTATTAGTCCAACGGTGGCTAAAAGCATGGCAGGAATGGTTTATCCCTCTGCCCACCCCCTGAGAGTAGTGGTAGCCAATGGCCAACAGATGTTCAGTGAAGAGTGGTGTCCCAAGTTTAAGAGGACCATGCAAGGAGAAGAGTTCCATTTCCCTGTGAGAGTATTACACTTTGGGGGCTATGATATGGTACTTGGGATGAATTGGTTAGATCAGTTCTCCTCTGTCATTCTCAACACTAGACCTCTTAGTGTGACTTTTCTTAATGAAGGCAGAATCATCACACTCAAGGGCAACACTGATAGTGCTGAGGTATGGACTGATGTTGAGGACAACACAGCAAAACTGCTGCAACAAGGGAGCAGCTGCTGTCTAGTGCAATTGTATGAGTTGTCCCAGCAAACTCCAGAAGAGAAGGTACCTGCACCAGTCCTAGAGCTGCTGCAAAAGTATGCTGATGTTTTTGAAGAACCCCTGACATTGCCCCCTACCAGAAATTGTGATCATACCATCACCCTGTTGCCTGATGCTCACCCTTTCAGCCTAAGACCATACAGATATTCCCATGATCAAAAGAATGCAATTGAACACATGATTTCAGAAATGCTCAAGGTGAAGACTGTGGATCCTAGCCAATTTTGTTTTGCTTCCCCAGCTCTCCTAGTTAAAAAGAGGGATTCCACATGGAGGCTGTATGTTGATTACAGAAAGTTAAATGCAATGATAGTAAAAAACAAGTATCCCATTCCAGTAGTGGAGGATTTATTAGATGTTCTCAAAGGGGCAGCCCTATTTTCTAAGATTGACCTAAGAGCTGGATATCATCAAGTGAGGATGAAGGAATCTGATGAATTCAAGACTGCCTTCAGAACACATCATGGGTTATGGCAATTCAAAGTCATGTCATTTGGGTTGACTAATGCACCTGCCACTTTTCAGGCCTTGATGCATCAGGTATTTGGAGAATATCTCAGAAAATTCATCTTAGTGTTTTTTGATGATATATTAGTCTACAGTTCAGACTTGAGCAGCCATTTGAAGCATTTGGAAAAGGTGCTCCAGTTGTTGAGACAGAACCAATTATATGCTAAAAGGTCCAAATGCTCCTTTGCTCAACCACAGGTGGACTACCTTGGCCACACTATTTCAGGGAATGGTGTACAAACTAATCCTGCTAAGATTCAAACCATGTTGCAATGGCCTAAACCAACAAGTATTAAGGAATTGAGAGGGTTCCTTGGACTCACTGGATACTACAGAAGGTTTATATTGGGTTATGGAGTCATTAGTAAGCCATTGACTTCATTACTTAAGAAGGGAAACTTTGCATGGACTGAAGAGGCTACAGTTGCATTTGAAAGACTTAAAGAAGCAATGGTTAAGGCCCCTGTATTAGCCTTGCCTGATTTCTCTAAACCATTCACTGTAGAAGTTGATGCTAGTGGCTCAGGTATTGGAGCCATACTCATGCAAGAACATCACCCCATAGGCTATCTGAGTCAAGCACTTAGTCTCAAACATCAAGGGCTATCAACTTATGAGAAGGAACTACTGGCCTTAATACTAGCTGTGGATAAGTGGAGGCATTATTTGCAGCAAAAATTTTTTATAATTAAGACAGACCATTTTAGCCTCAAATTTCTCAAAGATCAGAGGATTTCTACTGTGCTGCAGCACAAGGGGTTAACTAAGTTACTAGGATTAAACTTTGATATTCAGTATAGAAAAGGGAGTGAGAATTCAGCTGCCGATGCATTATCAAGGAAGGCCTCAGGACATTGCAGTTCTATCACCAGCATCAGACCAACTTGGGATCAAGAAGTGGTGGAAAGCTATCAGGGAGATGAGGAAGTAACTAAACTCATTTCTGACCTTACTCACAATCCCAATGGGAGTGTTACCAACCAAGTGGTGAATGGATTACTAAGACATTTGAGCAAGTTATGGATAGGGAGTCATGGGAACATGAGGCAGCAATTGATCAAGGCTATGCATTCCTCAGCATTAGGAGGCCATTCTGGAGTGTTAGCCACTTACAAGAGGTTAAGATCACTTTTCTACTGGCCAGCTATGCAGTCAGATATTCAGAAGGTCATCCAAGAATGTGACATTTGCCAAAGGAACAAGACTGAAAACATAGCACCCCCAGGATTGCTGCAGCCCCTACCTATCCCAGAAGAACCTTGGAAGCACATTTCTATGGACTTTATTGAAGAACTTCTAAAATCAGAAGGGAAGGACACTATTCTAGTGGTGGTTGATAGGGTCAGGAAGTATGCACATTTTATTCCACTACTCCACCCCTTCAATGCAGCTCATGTTGCCAAGGCTTTCCTAGATCAAGTGTACAAGCTACATGGCCTACCTCAAAGTATAGTATCAGACAGAGATAAAGTGTTCACCAGTTTATTTTGGAGGGAACTCTTCGAGTTACTAAAGGTTGAGCTACACATGAGCTCAGCTTACCATCCCAGACTGATGGTCAATCTGAGAGGCTAAACAGGTGTTTGGAAACATATCTCAGGTGCATGACAAGTCATAAACCAAAGGCATGGAATCAATGGTTATCCTTAGCTGAATTCTGGTACAATACCTCATATCATTCTGCATTACAAATGACCCATTCCAAGTTATATATGGTTATGAACCTCCTCAGCTATCATTTGAACTAGTGGCTCAAGGTAAAGTGGATTCTGTGGATCAATGGTTACAAGAGAGGCAAGTCATGGCTAAGGTACTGCAGGAAAGCCTCAAGAAAGCTCAGAACAGGATGAAACAACAGGCAGATAAGCATAGGACTGATCGAGAGTTTTCAGTAGGGGATTGGGTTTACCTTAAACTCCAGCATTATAGGCAGTCTTCTGTTGCTATCTGGAAGAGTCTTAAGCTTTCTTCTAAATTCTATGGCCCTTATCAAGTTATTAGAAGGATTGGCAATGCTACTTATGAGTTACAACTACCACCATCAGCAAAGATCCACCAAATTTTTCATGTTTCCCAACTCAAGAAGAAGATAGGCACTAACATAGTTGCCTGTGTCGACTCTCCTGTGTGTTCACCTGATGGAGTCCCTATGACTGAACCAATTGCTGTGCTAGGAAGAAGAATGATCAAACGAGGGAATAAAGCAGTCACACAAGTTTTAATACAGTGGTCCAACTTACTTCCGGAAGAGGCTACTTGGGAAGATTATGGTTTCATTAAATCTCAGTTTCCAAATTTCGAACCTTGAGGACAAGGTTCTTTAAGGGGCAGGGTTTGTTACAGAGATGGTAGTTATTTCAGTTATTCTTAGTGGTTACTTTAGTTCCATAGTTTCAATTATAGCAGTTTAGTCCTATGTAATTTAAATTTCAGTCCTTTTTGGTCCTAGTATAGAATAGTACAAGGTGATGCTGTCGTACACTGCCAGTTGGCAGGATTACAGATCCCTAGGCAACAGAAATGTCAGCCTAGACGTTATTTATATTCCCTTGTAATCCAATCATTGGCTATGAATGAAATCTATCTCTAATTTCTCTCCTAATTTTCTTCTTCTTTCTGCTTTTCCTCTTTCTTCTTCTTCTCTCCTTTCCTTCTTAATTCCCTTTAATTCTTCTGCTGAGCGTAGCAATAACACTTTTCTTTTTAATCTTTAAAATTTATTTGAGAATAGGAAAAAATGAATAACGAAAGAGCTTAAGTCTTATACAGTAATAACGAAACAAATATTTCATATTCATGTCACTTATAAGGTAATAATAAATACATCATCGATTATAGTACATTAAATTACACTGGTCATGTTTTTTTTATGATATTTTTTAGTGGCAAACTGGGTTGACATTTGTCACTCTACTACTCCGCTATGTGGGGCTTCTTTTAATTATCTAAAAAAAAGAAAAAAATGGGAGATCTTAGAAAGAATTAGAGTATTAAGCTGGAACTGAATGAGTTAGGATGTCAATGAAGTCATTCAGATATGATATGCCGGCGATACTACTTTTTGCTTTGGTTGTCTTATTTTAGTTCTTTTCTTATTCAAAAAATTATGGTTTCTCTTAAAGCATATCCAAGATTTTCTTTGTTTCTTTTTGCAAAAACATAAAAAACAAAAAGGGAGTGGTGGAACTTGTTGTGCTACGAGCTAATTTGCTATAGCAAATGAAAGATAGTGATCAGAGATCTTTTGGAGTTCCAATATAATCATTCCACCTGCGTATGGATAAATAATAATAATAATAATAATGAATGAGCACTGGTTTCCACCAATTTATTTGTGGTGCTCTCCACTTGTATCGTTATATTTTTGGAAAACAACTCTTCTGTAAATTACAATTTAATGCTACACTACCAAAATTTCTTATAGTCTAGTATAAATTGTATGAGTCTTTCATTTTCACAACAAGTGTGAGTTGGATTTTTATTGTTCCACTTCCCACTTCCCGTCGCCTTCTCTTTTGCCCATAAACAAGAAAAAGTTAAAGAAAAAAACATAGTGATGTTACAATCTATAATAATTGGATGGTGGAGAACCATTTTATTGTACAACTTTTTTTTTATCCTTAATTTTTTGCCATGATATAGATATATGGAGAGACACGTGTAATTGAAGCTTTAGCTAGAATGTATTTCCTATGGCAGGAAATTTTGATCCATAGAGTTAGTGACCTGTCCTCTTGGTCTGCATAATAGCAATGAAGGGACATTAGTAGATCATCCTTTTGTTTAGGAGTATATGACAAAGTGTCACTCCAATTAGCTCTGAAACAGCCATTATATAGAATTACTTCACAACTGTGGAATGAAGTGCAAGAAAAGTCAGAAAAAAAAAAAAAAAAAAAATTTCACCCGGTATCCGGTACCCATATTGGGGCCCGACTAATCCGGATTCGCGCCGGGAAGTTCCACATTGGGGGGTAAAGTGCTCCCTAACAAAGGCGACTCCATGCCCAGGGGCTCGAACTCGAGACCTCTGGTTAAGGATGAAGGAGTACTTATCACTCCACCACAATCCTTGTTGGTAACATTGGCGGATCTACGTGGAACTATATGGGTGCTTAAGCACCCATTGTCTTTAACTATGATTAGTAGATTTACATAGCAATTATCAAATTTTTAAGATAAGTATCGGGTGAGCACCCATCAGTAAATTTATTTTTCCTCTTCTTTCAGAATTTTATCGACGAGCACCCATGCCTTTGAAATCCTGAATCCACCACTGGTTGGTAAAGTCAGAAAAGTTATCTTACCGAAAGGGAAAAAACTGTTGTTCTTCTTGGAGCCTATCAATTCATGCTAACGAACATGAAAAATAAATGAAAGACTAAGTTGAAACTGATCATACTGTCTACTACTTATGTCGAAAAATATCCAAACTTTTAGACGCTATTCAACTAAACTATGATAATTACTACTAGTATGTATCTTATTTGCACCATAAAATCGTGTATATCAACAATTTTTTACAGAATTAACATTGCAGTGTCTGTGGTGGTTGTTTTTACCTTGTAGAATTTAAGTTTGGGTTCCAATCTCATGAACGATGTGTAATAGTATGTTTCTGTATTCTTTTGTATACGTTCACCTATATAATTAACTAGAGTCAGGACCCAAGAATTGAAAGTGACGGGAAACCACTATTGAATAAAAATTTGAGCAAATGCTAAAGTCAAAATCTAACCAAGACAGCACATTAAAAGTTAAATCGATCAATGCAGTTGGCTAAGATTTAATGTTAGGGTGCCAATCAAAATATATATACCCCTACCCATTGGGTAGGTCCGCCTCTGTAATTAACACTAATAGAAACTAATTCTGGATGAGGCCTGTTTTTGGGTTATAGTGGATAAATTTTTGTAACTTGATCACGCCCAACTATGCCTTATAAAAAGGACAATGCGGTCGTTGCGGAGTCGAATCCCACAGAGAACTAAGGTTTAGCTACAGCTGTTCACTATCACCAAGAAGACAAGCTTGAACAATTCCTAACTTATAGATATTAAGATTCTTCTGTTTAAATAATTAACTAACAAATTAAAATAGTAAATTAACAACTAACGATACTGAGGGTTATAGAAAAGATTAAGGAGGTCTAGAGTTATGATTTCCCCTATTGTCGGAATCCTTCCCGATATGTCTTCTATAATTTCGCCTAAGTATTCTCTACCGATCATGAGCACTCTTATTACCGTAACTCTCTCCCGAGTAATTACGACAATTTACTAGACGCACTCTCCCGAGCTACGCTAGCTGGCTTTTAATACAGCTCACTTCAGATCGAACCCAAGGCTTCGTTATCCCTAATCCCACCTTTAAACCCTCGGTTATTGATCCCTCATATACTCTGGGAGTGGTGTTGTTCAACAATTACCTAAATATGCACTCTCTCCCGAGTTATGCATACTAAATAGGCACAACTAATTGAGAGCTCTTCAACCAACCACAATATAAACGTAGTTGAACAAATAGAGAAAAGCTATGGCTCAATTATATAAAAACATAACAAGAATTTATCCTACAAAAGGTTCTATCAAAATTCTAGATAACAAAATAGCTATTCATAATAGTATGTAAAACTACAATACTAAAAGTCATAACCAACAATGAAAAAAATAGGAAGAGGAAGGAAAAAACTCGTAGAAGAATTCTCCGCCTTGCTCCCAATGTGTTCTTGCCTCCAAGGGTGTTGTCTAACTCTAAAGTAGTGTCTCTCCGCCTCCTTAGGTCTAATTTGTGCCCAAAATATGTCCCCTTCTTGTTCTTGGCCGGCCTCCTTTGTTTAATATAGGGTTTAGGACTTAAAATCCCATGTTTTGCACTTTAGTCCCTAAAATTTTCGCTTCCTGCCGTGGTCGCGGTCAAACCGCGGCCAAACATACTCTCTAATTCTTCAGTTGTCCGCGAGTACACTCTGCTGCGGTTCTGCCGCGGTCGCGGTGGAACCGCGGTTTTTCACCCTGTTACATTTGGAATTTGGAAAAACGTAAAACATGAAAGTTGTAGCCCTTTGAGTTAGCTTTCCAACCATATATTGTGGAGCCCAAATGGAGTTTTGAGAAAAAAGTTATGTCTATTTTACTAGACAGTGCGCAATATGCCTCCTCAAGTCTTCGTTCGTACTTAATTATCAAATTTGACCCCCGAACACGATCCCGGCTTAATTCCTTGAGCTTTTACTCAGACTTCAAAGCTTCAAATCACTTAAATTCATTCCATAACATCTATATAGCTCGGAATCACACCTACAAGGCATAAAACACACAATTAGTGCAAAAAACTAGCGATTAAAACGCAAACTCAATTAAAGTGCAGTAAATTCGCGTGTAATAATCGACTAAAATACGCAATTATAGCCTATCATCATAACTTTACGATCATAGTAGATAAAATTAAGTTGCTTAAGGTAACAAAAAAGGCAGAATGCATAGGCAGCCCCTTAAACTTGTCCATTTTTTTCATTTGAACACTTAAACTATGGGTAGTACCTATTGAGCTCATAACTCAACAACTCTTTCTGATTAACCATTACATGTTCAGCTACCATCTTCTCTACATCATCGATGGATTGTTGTTGCTGCTCTTTTCTTCTTTTCTTTTTTTCAAAATCTGAAAATAGTGATGTTTGAGAAGGCATTCTCCAATATATACTACCCCTACTAGTAGCAACCAAACCTACTATTGCCCCAGTAGTTCCCTCACCAGAAGGGTGTTTTAGTAGTTTGTCCAAAAATCGCGAAGCGACCTCCATCACTGCTTACGATTGTCATGCGCGTAATGTCCTCAGGTGTCGGGGCTTTGGCTTTGCGGTGGTGGTGTGGTGGCTATGCGACGGTCAACGCCTATTTCATTCCTAAATGACCATTTTTTAATTGAATGTAAAGTGTATTCTTAAGAAAAAAATTACTGTTGACTGTAATTTTTTGGTCACTGGATTGAAGTTTAAAGGTAGAGTGATTAGCATAGGGGTAGAGGAAGCATGATGGTGGTAAAGCAACTGTTATAGTGGCGGAGATGGCGCAGCACAAAGGAGGAAGAAGGAGAATGAAGCAAAATAGAAAAAAGGCATCTGTTTCTTCTCACGCGCTCAACACAAGTGGTGTGTTATACACACTGCCATGTCAGCAGCGTGTGTCTGATTGACACAATTTATCTCAACTTAAAGTGCTCAATAGGTACTACCCTTAGTTTAGGTGTTCGAATGGAAAAAATGGGCAAGCTTAGGTGAACGCCCATGTATTCTGCCTAACAAAAATAACTGTACGACTTTACTATTACAAGAGAATCAGTGAACAATATATAGATGAAATTAATCTTCAATATGGTGAAGCCAAAAGTTAGACAATTTTGCTGTCTACTGATATTCGAAATAAACGCTTAAGGCATTAGATTAATGCATGTAGAACAATCCAAAAATAAATTAAACGGCAGGGAGCGCATGGATATATTTAAAAAGAAAAAAAAGATAAATACTTGAATTCTAGCTTTCGAGTCCGTTATGAGTTATGATCAACAACAATACGAAATACAAACTCAAAGATTGTGGAAATAAATTGCTATCGACAAACGAATTTGTCAATAAAGAATCAGATGTTGGTCGAACTACGAATGTTGACTGACGGGAGGATATTGGTCAGTCTTTCAGTGCTCTAACAAAGTAAAAATCTGAGGCAAGGAATAAATGAAATATTATATGATGACCAACAAGATTATTGATGGATTCTTGTGTTCTATCTTCACTGCAGTCTAGCTCATTAATTCTAACTTTGATAGGACTGACTATATGCACATGAACATGATCATGAGCATTCTAATGAGAAGAATGGCATTCCCGAAATGCTCTTGGATCTTACTATCTTTCTCACCAATATTCTCCATTTTATTTCATCCTTCTTCTTCTGTCTCCTCCTCCTCTGCTTGAAATTCCTGTTCAAACGTCAATCTTTCACTCAATTAATGCTCAAGGTCAAGGAGGATGTAATCTATATTATTAGAGTAGGGTCATATTAGTTGTGGTAATTATGTTAGTTAGTTAGGGGTATTTTAGTCTTTTTACCTATTCTACACACGTGACTCGTGTGAACCAGCTGTATATAACTAATACTCTTTATTAACAAAGTTAGTTACATAGATAATGAAAGCTTCTTCCTCCTCTCTCGTTCTTTTCTCTCTGTACTACTTTTCTTCTCAATCGCATGCAATCGTGTTCTCCACTAGATCTGTACACAGATTCTATCATGGTATCAGAGCGGGCAATTTGAGATTGGATCGAAGGTTTCAAAATTCCAATTGACGGCCATTTTCGAAGCTCAAGCTGGCCTGTCATGGCGGAAACTAGAGATCTGCAAATTGATCACACTCACCCACTATTTTTACAACAAACTGATACTCCTGGAATAGCATTGATTGATATCAAACTTATAGGACCTGAAAACTACGCGCTATAGAGCAGATCGATGAGAATGACATTGTTGGTGAAAAACAAGCTAGGGTTCATAGATGGAGCCTATCTAAAAAGCTCTTACAGAGGAGAATTAGGGCATCAATGGGAAAGATGTAATGCTGTAGTGCTTTCGTAGATAGGTCGCACAGTATCTGCTGAATTGCAGCCAAGCATCATCTACGCATCAGATGCAAGGAAGATATGGAATGAATTTAAGGAACGTTTTAACAAATCGAACCTTACTAGGTTTTATCACTTATGGACGACAATGGGAACTTTGAGGCAGGGTACAGACACAATTCCTTGTTAAAAACTTACGCTTGTTCCAATTCCTTGTTGGTTTAAATGAAAGCTACAGTCATGTGAGAAGCGACATCCTACTTAAAACACCTGTTAACTGTGAACAAGCATATGCATTAGCAGTTCAGGAAGAGAGTCAACGAACACTTAGTGTAGCTAATTCAGACAAGGAGCCTTTAACTATGCTAGCTGAAAGAGGAGAAGGTTTCAAGGCAGCAAGGAAACCAGGTCTCATATGTGATTACTGTGGTTACAAAGGTCATTTGAAGGAGAACTGTTACAAGATTATAGATTATCCACCAGACTTTAAAAGCAAGAAAAAACCTCAGAACTCTGGTGTGAAGGGGTATGCTAATGTACCAGCTGGAGAAAGAGGGAGTTCTAACACCACTACTCAGATACAGGGGCATTACTTCACAGAAGATCAATACAAACAGCTATTGGGACTCTTGAACAAACCAGATCCTAATCCAGGTGACTGTCATACTCTAATGGCCGGTATAAATTCATTGTTGTCCAAGGCATTTAATTATGATTGAATAATAGATACAGGTGCTTCACATCATGTTACACCTTATAAAGAAGTATTAGATAATGTGCGAAAGATTGAAAACCAAAATAATAATGGTGTGCAAGTACCTCCAGGAAGTAAATATCATGTAGCACATACAGGAAATGTGAAGATATTAGATTGACACCGAGAGATGTACTGCATGTTCCTGACTTTAAATTCAGTTTAATGTCGGTTTCTAAACTGACTAAGAAGTTTTCATGTTGTGCTACATTCTTCCGTAATTTCTGTGTATTTCAGGGTCTTTACAGTTGGAAGTTACTGGAGATTGGTAAAGAACACAATGGTTTGTATCTACTGAAGAAGGAGCTCAATAGGGAATTCCCAGCTATAGCAGGAAGTGTTGTGCAAATGCAGGAAGATTCATCACTTTGGCACATAAGATTAGGTCATCCTTCAACTGTTGCAATGCAACATATTCCTCTATTAAAGAATAAGGTGGATACCAAGTTACAACATAGATGTGAAATATGTCCTTTAGCAAAGCAAAATAGACTACCTTTCTAGCCTAGTACTAGTAGAACAGATCAGATTTTTCAACTTGTTCATGTAGATGTTTGGGGTCCTCACAGGATACCAACATATGACAGAAAACACTACTTTGTAACTCTGATGGATGATTTTAGCAGATATACTTGGTTATGTTTGTTACAATCCAAGTGTGAATTAGTTGTTGTATTGAAGGATTTCTTTACCATGGTGCATAATCAATTTGGTTTGAATGTCAAAAGATTGAGATCTGATAATGGAACTGAGTTATTCAATTCAAAATGTAATGAGTTATTGACTTCATTAGGAATTGTGCATCAAAGTAGCCAGAGCCTTGAAGTTTCAAAGCTCCTTGCCAAACAGATTCTGGGGAGACTGTGTAAAAACAGCAATTTACTTGATAAACAAGTGGCCAACTTCTACTTTATCAAGGCAATCACCCTATGAAGTTCTTTATAAGAAGCTAGCTAAGATTGAGAATCTGAAGGTATTTGGTTGTTTATGTTTTGCAAGCACCCTACCAAAAGGAGATAAATTTGCTCCAAGAGCTAGGAGAACTGTACTAATAGGATATCAGAAACTCAAAAGGGCTACAGGTTGTATGATTTGGAGAGCAGGGCATTTGTAGTGAGCAGAGATGTCACATTCAGAGAACAGGTATTTCCTTTCAAAGGAATGACTTCAGACCTAGATGACATATGCCCATAAGACCCTCCTGAACTAATGCCCATTGAGATACCTTCTAATCCTAACACCTCTCAACCCAATTATCATAATATCCCCACACCAGTTGAAAGTACATCTCCAATCATCACACAAACAGAACCACAAAATCAGCTACCTGAAGAATTACCTACAGACAGTGTTGATCATTTATCATCACAGAATCAGGTTGAGGCAGATATCTACAGCATTAATTCAGATCTTTTAGCTTCAGATGCAGTTGAAGAAGTGGGAGGCCTTTCACCTGAAGAAGATGTTGTGATTGATGTCAGGAAGTCAACAAGACCCTCTAGACACCTATATGGCTAAAAGATTATGTGACAAAAGGGAAATTCAAAGGCAACTGTCTATATCCAATCTCGCAAGGACTACCATCTGCAAATCTCACTGTAGGATATCAGTCTTATTTGAAGGCCTTCTTAGCATACACTGAACCTGGTTCATTTAAGGAAGCTGCTCAAGATAGCAGGCAATGCAACAAGAGATAAGTGCACTAGAGGAAAACAACACATGGAAGTTGGTTGATCTACCACCAGGGAAGCAGGCTATTGGATCAAAATGGGTCTATAAGATAAAACATAAAGCAAATGGAGAAGTAGAAAGGTTTAAGGCCTGTTAGTGGCTAAAGGGTACAACCAAAAAGAGGGCCTAGACTACCATGACACTTTCTCTTCAGTGGCAAATATGGTAATTGTTAGAACCATTATCAGTATTGATGCAGCAAAGGATGGAATTTGCATCAAATGGATGTCAACAATGCCTTCTTACAGGGTGACTTATATGAAGAAGTATACATGGCCTTACTACAAGGTTTTCATAGGCAGGGGGAGAGGAAGGTTTGCTAGCTACTAAAGTCACTCTATGGGTTGAAACAAGCACCAAGACAATGGAACATAAAGCTTACATATGCCTTGATCACACATGGCTACATACAAGTACATTTGATCACTCTCTATTCAGCAAAAAACAAGGCTCAGATATGGTCATCATACTAGTTTATGTAGATGACCTATTAATCACTGGAAGCAATCCTCAGCTAGTCAATGATGCTAAGAAAACATTACAAATCAAGGTGAAGGATTTGGGAGAACTAAGATACTTTCTTGGTATTGAGGTCCTCAGATCACAAAAAGGGATTCTGCTGAACCAAAGAAACTATGCGCTTGAGTTGATTTCAGGAGTAGGTCTAAGTGGTTCTAAGCCTATTTCAACACCTCTAGAGTTGAATCAAAAGCTTACCACAGCAGAGTATGATGTTCATGTAGGAAAGCTAGGAGATCCAGAATTAGGAGACATCACTGCATATCAGAAGTTGATTGGGAAGCTCGTGTATTTAACAATCACACGACATGACATTAGCTTTGCAGTGCAAACATTGAGCCAGTTCATGCAATGTCCAAAGCAATCTCATATGGATGCAGCCTTAAGGGTGGTCAAGTATATCAAAGGAGCACCCGGTCTAGGAGTTCTTCTGTATGCAAAGCCAATTGACAGCTTGACTACATACTGTGATGCAGATTGGGCAGCCTGCCCTAAGACTAGGAGGTCTGTGACAGGATATATTGTCAAATTAGGGAGTTCTCTGATCTCATGAAAATCAAAAAACAACAAATAGTCAGTAGGTGTTCAGCAGAAGCATAATATAGAAGTATGGCAGCCGTGGCAACAAAAGTAACTGGGTTGTCAGGCCTTCTTGACGAACTAGGGATACCAATCTCTAAACCTGTCCAATTGTTCTGTTACAACAAGGCAGCTATTAAAATAGCTGAGAATCCCATGTTTCATGAACGTGCCAAACACATAGAAATAGATTGTCACTTTGTGCGATAGAAAATCAAGTCTGGGTTGTTGCACCACACCATGTTACCTCAGCTCTTCAACTTGCAGACTTACTCACAAAGGGTATGTCTGTTGCTCAGCATCACGTTTTAGTTTCCAAGCTTGGAGTGTTGGATGTCTTCCACCCTCCATCTTGAGGGGGAGTATTAGAGTAGGGTCATATTAGTTGTGGTAGTTATGTTAGTTAGTCAGGGGTATTTTAGTCTTTTACATATTCTACACATGTGACTCGTGTGAACCAGCTGTATATAACTAATACTCTGTATTAACAGAGTTAGTTACATAGATTATGAAAGCTTCTTCCTCCTCTCTCGTTCTCTTCTCTCTACATTGATTTTTCTTCTCAATCGCACTAGATCTGTACACAGATTCTATCATATATATTTTACTCTCGGTTTGGTATTGTGGAAATTATTTTTCAAAAAAAAAACGATATTTTTATAAGTAAGCCATTTTCGCATTTGGTTATAAATTTTCATCCAAAAAATAAGGACAAATGACTTCAGTTACTTATGGACGGAAGTCATTTTCCTTACAACTATCTAATCTTTTAACTTCATATTATATACTTAGACAAATACTTACCCACAAAGTAATTTTTAGTACTCACAATTTTATCAAAATATTTTACGATTAGCTATATTATTATTAATCTGTAATACATATTTTTTAAGAAAATATTCACAAACCATTTATCGGAAATCATTTTTCACAAAAGTATTCTGTCGTCTAGTATCTATAGCAATTAGCAGGCAAAAGACAAGTCTAACGAACCTGCATAAAGGAACTCTACAAACATCCGAATCAGCACAGAGGCGAGAATGCAGTTCCAAAACTTGCCACATTCTCTTGCAGTGGATGCAACCACTAGAAACTCTCATCTTACATCCTGCAAAGTGACGAATGAGCAATTCTAGCCCTTTGCATGCTGCATATTTACAAGGTGTTTGATCTTTTTTCAAGACCTTATCGCATGTTTGACAACCATCTTTGCATATGTGAACTAGAGCTTCCATTGCCTCGTATAGCTGCATATACACTTCTCTCTCATTGATTTTTCTCATTCTTTCCTTCTTCCTCTGCAAGCAAATTAGAAAATAGTTCAACTACAAAACACTGACAGTATAAGGAGATTATGTTATTATCAGGTATAACTACAATTAGTTGTCTATAAAATGTGGAATTATATAGTAACCTAAAAAATAAGACAGATTACCTGCTAAAGAATTTAAGCTATATTCACCGACAGCGTAAATAAATTTTACACTATAATGCAATTTAACAGGTTATAATAGGTAACTACTCTACTTTCTAAGTTACTATATCAGGCTAGATATAAAGAATGACATGTTATTATAAGTCAATCGGATGGTGTAAGAAATTGATACACTGCGAGTGTGCAAAACTTAAAATACCTAATAAAACAGGTTAAAAGATACTGATAGAATGAACAATTTTTTGACGGTCAATGTAAATCGAGTTAGAAAAAGAAGAGAGAAAAAAAAACATAAACAGGATTGACATCATTTAGGATTCAACTTACAATATCCTCATCATTTAGAGATTTCAAAATCTGTTTTTCAAGCACAGGGTGGCTTTTTTTCATGGCTTCCCATCCTTGTGTAGAAGATATAGCCTTGAAATGTTTCAACATAAAACGGTGACAAAAGAGGCTAAGGCGCGGAGCATCACATGAAAGTGCAAGCTGAAAGATGTCAACCACATTGTCCGTAGTTATCAATCCTCGCTCCAGCAGCTGCCGCTCACATTCTCGCTTTAGATGGGGGACTACATATGCATGTGAGAGCACCAATAGATTCAGCGCATGTTCCTGCATTTTATCTTCTTCGAACGACTGGGATTGAATCTCGAATTTACCAGAATACTAGCATGTGCATAGATGGTGCCACCGTTATCTGTATTAATTGAGAGATCAGCTCTGTAACCTTCATCAAAGAGGCAATCCCACGTATTCTTCGTAGCACTAAAAATGGAGCAGTGTCGTCTTCTTCGCATTGGTATGAACCTGCTCTCATATAAGTTAGTTGGCAATGGAGGCGGATTTGGTACTGTTCTTTCACGAGGAAATTCCTCATTCTTCCTATTCATTTGTTGAACTTTCCTTCTGCAACATTATGAAAAGAAACAACTGCAGTTAAGTGTTTACAGAAACAACCCCGTCCCTCGGTGTGAACCGATGGTCACGTTCCTTTAGCCGAATATATGTGCCAACTCGTGCCCTTGGCACTATTATAGCCCGTTTGGCCAAGCTGCAAAAATCGGCTTATTTTGACAAGTCAAAAGTACTTTTGGTGAGAAGCAGTTTGTGTTTGGCTAATTAGTTTGAAAAGCACTTCTGAGCAGCAATTAGTGTTTGGCCAAGCTTTAAAAAACTACTTCTAAGTGTATTTTTCTCAAAAGTGCTTCTCAAAAAAGTGCTTTTGGAGAGAAGCTACTTTTTTCTGCTTCTCCAAAACTGCTTCTACTTCTCCTCAAAAGCACTTTTTTTCCTTCCAAAAGCTTGGCCAAACACCTCAGTTTTTGTTTTGGCCAAAAAAAAAGTAATTTTGGCCAAAAAGAAGCTTGGCTAAACAGGCTATAAGTTTGAGAAGATTAGAATGCTCAAAACAAGCCTAGTATAGTATACACCATAGGATATTAGTCCTAATAATTAGTTTAACATTCGGCAGGTGGTTTAGTAATCCGTAACTAGAGGTGAAACTCTTGAATTTATGAAAGACGAACAGCTAGAACAGCTAGAAATGCAGTAACACCAACATGTTTTAGCTAAAAAAGAGTAAGAATCAAATATAATTTACCAACCTGAAGACAACACAGCCAACAAAGATGAAGAAAGTGGACTGGTTTCGATTTACTTGGTTCACTTGCTCTCTCTAATCCACCAAGATTTTTTGTAATGGTAGAAATTATGTACTACACAGCAAATGTACATGGCAGCTGTCAAATGCCAACTTCTTCTTGTAACTATTAAAAGCTCGAGCTCAAATGATTGTTGGGTTGATTATTCAAAGGCAAAAGGGACGATCCAATTTGATTTGGTGAACAAGTTGAGACTACAAGTAGATGTAAGACTTTAATGATATGATATCCGTGTCAGATCAAATGCAACGCCAATATTTTGGTATCTCTGCCCCTGTCGAGTAAGTTAAACGTGGGGTGTTTTAAGCCATCAGTGGTCAATTTCCTATGTATTTTTCTGTATTTTTTTTTTTTCATTACAATCCAAATTCAGTTGTTGCACGCGGTTCACGCCTTTGCTCTCTCGCAATTATTACACCTACCAACACACTGCTCTTTCCAAATTAAGAAGTAGTATGATTTTATTTGATTTGATAACAGCTGGTTAGATCAATAAATACCTCTACTTATCACTTGCTATCTTTTAATCACAAATTAAATATTAAAAACTTTGTTAACTTATATCCCCTGGTTTTCGGCTTGGAGTTAGCTATACATTGTTGCAAATAGATTTAAAATTTGTAACCAAAGAAATTAATGTCTTTATTTTCCAAAATATTGGGTCATTGCATTTTAGGAGGAGTACAAAACATGCATTTGGAATGTACATATTCTTTAAAAGCACTATAATGAGCGGATTCAAATTAATCGCGACCCTAATACGGATACCTTAAAACAGGGTGCGAACCAAAAAACAGAGCACAAAAGAGTACAATGAAACAAAAAAAGACGTAGATTATCTTGGTGGAATGAAAAAGATTGGTGAGATTTCTCAATATCATAGCCACATCACATAGGCTTGAAAACATACCAGACTTAGAGAAAGAATGAATAGTATGCCTACATCTAAATACTTTCTGTTGGGTGTTTCTTAATTTCAAGGGATGTAGTTAATTTAAAAAGAAATAATATTCCAATCGGTGGACCGAGAAATAACACAGTAATGTGCTTATGAGCTAAAACCAAATGACTAGACTATGATAGCATGTGCAAATATATGCGAAAATAACTCCACCTACTTAGCAATAGATAAAACAGTGATAATCAATGCTTGGATTTAATATATATTGAACAAAAACTTAAAGCAAAAATATCCTCATGATCAGCAGTTAAAATGGGCAGTCACAGAACAAGTTGTTTGAAAGAGCAGCATTGTTTCTATGCACTGGAATTGATGTAAACTACAAGAAGTTGCTTTACAAGCTTGAGCATGACAACCTAAGCCCCAGATACTTTTGTTTCTTCAATACAAAGAAAAACTAGGGAAATAGAAGAAAAGTTGGTATCTTACAACTGTGTTAGTGATGTTACAATGCACCAAGAATGGTCACTTCTTTTCCTCCTAGTTGAGGGGCAAGAGGTTTTTGTGCTACCACTTAGAGTGAGTTACTATGAACAGCTCCTCCTTCAAGTGATTGTACAAAATATCTGGCACCACTACTTCATGAACTTCATAGCTCTATCTTCTTTAAGCCTACAGCAATTGGCATGCCCAAGAACCCGAAAAATACGCTTAGGAACCATTGGCCAAATGAGAGGGGAGTGGTGTTGGCAAATGTCCCCAGATATTCGATGATTATGATTTGGAAGAAAAGAGTCACACCGATAACTGTCACAAATACGTAGTTATCCAGTATGCCTTCCCAAACCTCAACTTTTTCCATCTCTCGCGAGTTTACTTCGTTGAAAAGCTGCATTTAGAATCAAACAGATGTATAATGTAAACCACTGGAGCTTGTCCTCGACCGGTATTTGATACTAAAACACCACACAATTTCACTTAAATTACAGAAATGTTCTTTATAATTTACCTGGCAGAAGACAAATGAGTTGAAAATAACTGTGTTGAGGGTAAGGTTAGCATCCGGGCCATCAAGACGGAATATTGTTTTCCCATATACCTGAAGGAACCATATAACTAAAAACTGATATAAGGATTGGCCCAAGATATTCCTCCACATGACGTTGCTGATAAAATTTCCTTTCCTCCCTACGGGGGCTCTTTTCATTAGTTCATCATTAGGGGGCTCTGTAGCTAGAGCAAGTGCTCCTAAGGTATCCATGATCATGTTGACCCACAGAAGTTGAACAGCAGTAAGGGGAGCGCTTCCTGAGGCATAGTTCAAGAAAAAACATAGGAATGAGTGAAACATAGCATTTTTTTGGCTATTCAGCAAATATAACTAAACTCAAGAATGGTAAAAGAATGGTAAAGCAGAGGAAAAGGCTCCTGACCTGTCACACAAGCTGAAGCGAAATTAACTATCAATGCAACAATATTTACTGTTAGCTGAAACTGAACAAATTTCTGAATGTTTATGTAGACTGAGCGTCCCCATTTGGCCACTGTAACAATTGTGGAGAAATTGTCATCCAGTATGATAACATCAGCACTCTCTTTGGCAACCTGAAACCAGAAGTCAATAATGTTACATCTCAATTTAACCGTTTGATCTGGCAAATTTTGCAAACAGAGTCAGTGGTCTTAGAAGCTCGACAGCTAAGTGGGACTTAATACTATTCCTTTTTGTTTTTCTCACAAGTCAGAGACAGATATTCCCATCTTATTTTTCATGAAGTTCTTTTGATCAGGTAATAGTCCTTTAATTCCCTCACTAGCAAACAGAATTTTTCGGGGCTGTTGTTGCAAGCATTAGAATTGCTACCTATTTAACAAAGCATGATCCAAATAGTAAAATGCAAAAGCATATAGTGACTCAATGCTCCTGTTTTCTATTTAAAGTCCTATGGTACTTATAATCCACAAATTGATTGTACCTTTAACCACATCACTCAATGAGAATTTGGTATTTCATTAAGAATCCAGACAAGTAAAGGATTGTGGTGGGAATGAACTAAAAGAATGAAACAATTGTATTCACCTCAGTTCCAGCGATGCCCATTGCCAATCCAATATCTGCTTCATGAAGTGCAGGAGCATCATTGGTTCCATCACCAGTGACTGCAACAACTTCATTGAATGTTGTCCGCAATTGCTTTACCAATGTGTGCTTGTCTAGCGGTGAAGATCTAGCCATCACCTGAAGAAGTAAAAAAGAATGTAGTCTTAAACTAGAAATCATACCAAGGGTAAAACTTTTCCAGAAGACTTCTCTGCTACAATGACTTCATTCTCTAGTAAACCAAAATGAGTACAGTACCTGAATTTTGGGAATCACTTTTAGCATTTCCTCTTGACTCATTTCTCGGAAAACTGGTCCTTCAATGGCGATACCATCCTCTGTCAGTATACCACATTCCCTAGCTATGGCTTTTGCAGTATTAATGTTATCTCCAGTGACCATCCGAACAGTCACGCCTGCCGAACGGCAAAGTGCAACAGACTCCTTGACTCCAGGACGAACGGGATCCTTTATACCTACAATTCCTATACAAGTGTACCCAGAGATTGGAATATCGTCATCAGGAGAGAATCCATTTTCCAAATCCATATAGGCAAGACACAAGGTACGAAGAGCTTCAGTGGCAAACTGTTCAATGGTGGCATTAAGATTATTTCTTATTGTTTCGTCCAAGGAAACAACGTCACCATTTGAGTTGATTACTTTGTCACAGGCAGCCAAAACTATTTCTGAAGCACCTTTGGTATGAGCCCTTAAACCTCCTTCAGGAAGCTCAAGCACCACACCCATCCGCTTCTTAGTAGAGTTGAATGGCTCAGCTTTCACAAGTTTTCCCGCTTGTCGTTCTGCTTGGAAATCTCCACCAAGTGCTAAACCAAACTCCAATATAGCAGTCTCAGTCGGGGTTCCCAATATCTCATTCTTCTTGCCCTTGGTAGCTACAACTTCTCCACCAGTGTTGTTAAAAATCGACTGCAGCAAAGTTTTGAGCGCAGAATTTGGCATTTCTGAACAAAGTGCAGATGCATCACCTAGTTTGCTCACATCTTTGGCATCCATACAGAAGCATGTTTTCACTACCGTCATGCGGTTTGTTGTTAGTGTGCCAGTTTTGTCACTACAGATGGTTGTAGCTGATCCCATTGTCTCACAAGCCGCTAGATTGCGGACAAGTGCTTTATCATTCATCATCTTTTTCATGGCAAAGGCAAGGCTTAATGTCACAGCCAGGGGAAGTCCCTCAGGAACTGCAACCACCACGATAGTAACTGCAATGGCAAAGTATTCCAAGACTTCCAGCGCTTCTTCCCCGGACCAGCTCCAGTGGGATCCCTCTTGCAGTTTTCGGCCAAACATCTTCTGCAAGAGTACTGCAAAAGTGACAACAGCAAAGAAAAGGCCTATTTTTCCAATGATTGTTGCCACTCCATTCAGTTTAACCTGTAATGGAGTTTCATCATCTCCACCTTCACTGAGAGTTGCTATCAGTTTTCCCCACTGAGTCCTCATCCCAACTGTTGTAATCAACATCTTGCAAGATCCATCTTGGACCTTGGTTCCAGAAAGAAGAAAAGGATTTTGAGCATTGACCATTACTGGCTCACTTTCTCCAGTCAAACTGGATTCATCAATTAAAACAGAAAATCCTGAAAGAAAGAGTCCATCAGCAGGGACCTGATCTCCTATCGCAAGATGAACTATATCACCAGGAACTAGATCATATATGGACAACTTTTGTCTGTATCCATTCCGAGTAACCTGGATACATATTTTCTTCTTCTCTTTGTCAAGGTCTCTGAACTGCAAGGATTGACGATAATCACTTGTTGCTGTAACAAACACCACCAACAAAATACTAGCAACAATACCAAGACCATCATGAGCCCCTATGGGCCATCCCTCCATTGCAATGCCAACAATTAGAGAAACAAAAGCGCACGCACCAAGGATCATGAGAGTCATGTCTTGAAGGGCTTCCCAGACAAACAACCAATAGCTCCGAGCTTCACTTTCTTGGAATTTGTTAACTCCAAAAATGTCCTGTCTGCGGGTTAGAGCAGTTTCATTATCAGTAGATAGTCCATCAGTACTTGACGTGGCCAGCTTATCTGCAATCCCATTTGCTCCTCCATGAAATTTCAGTTTTTTCAGATCATGACTTTCAACTATGGATCCTAGCTCCTCAGGGTCAATATGAAAACCAGCATCTTCAACTTCCTTAGGGACATTGTAATCACTTGCTTGCATGCCTGCAATTTCAGAGAATTAATCTAAAGAACATCTTAAGAGATGATTAGACAGAGAAAAGAAAACAAAATTCACCTTGTATGAACTGAAATGCAGCCTTGGAAACCAGCACTGCTACCCTCAGTTTCTCCTGTAACACATAAAACAGATGGCTTAGCCAAATTAACCTGGTTTTAGGATATGAAATTGGTGAAGCAAAATTTTACATGCATCCCAACTCAATCCAATCACCATGTTGTTGCAAATTCAAATGCATCCCCAATTCAGCAGGTCTGCTAAAAACTCATTTTATTCAGCCATTTTACATGTATCCTCAAAACATAGCAGTCAATAAATTACGTCTCAATCAAAAACTAGTAACACTCGTTGGTTACATTAATCATATGTAACAATATGAGTAATTCATGTAAGTATAGACTATTTTTATTAATCATATGTAACAATATGACTATGCTTTGGAAAACACACATAAGCTAAGTTTATTCTCAAGCGTATATACTACCACTTTAATCACAATAAACATTTATGATACTCCTATCATATTGAAAAACAGAAAGAGAAAAATGAAGCACCAAGGGTGTAGTCTAGCGGCAATTGAAGTGGTGAAACTCATGGAATTTCTTTCCAGCAGAGACAAAAAATCATATGAAATGCAGCAAAATATAAAAATGAGAAAAGAAGGGAATAGATACATGATTAGTACGGCGCATAGCAGCAGCCTCATAACGCTTGGAGAGATTAGCAGTGAAACGAAAACGACGTTTAGGGTTCTTGACGACACCACAAAGGCTCCTCCATCGTTTCAGCACCTCCTCCGACGAGTGCTTCGGCTTCACTCCTCCAAAATTCTCATTCAAATAGCTTTCCATACTATCACGTCTTCCTGATTAATTATAACGTCCAATATTGTAACAAATAATTTGATACTAATATATAAAAATGCACGTTGGGTTCCAGCAAAAAATACAATCCTTTTGGAAAAACAGGATAGAAAAGAGAAAAACCTATATAACAGGAGAGGAAAGTTAAAAGGGAGTATGAAGCTTCCAACACATTGTCCTAGCTAGGAAACTGAAACGAAAAAGGGAGGAGTTTGGTGCAAGAACAAACAGTACGAATTTTGGGGAAATTGGAGCTTTATAATTATGAAATGAGACAAAGAGGATCAAAGAGAAGAAGAAGAAGAAGAAAGAAGAAGGATCCGAGTTTTGGGTGAGAGAAACTATAACTAAAGTAGAGATGGTTGGTGGACATGAATGAAAGCTTTCATTTCTTTATTCCAATTTTCATTCCTCGTTTTATGCTAAGAGTTGACGCGGTCAATATTTTGCTGCTGGTTGCTCATTACTTCTCGTATTATTTATTATGCGAAAAGGGAAAATTAATTAAGGGTGTAATTAGTGCTTTGAGTGGAATTAATTGTGAGATCAATGGTCTGAAAAATTAAGCTACACATTTCTAGTACTTATTACATATTTTAACATGTTTTGTTCTGATTCTTGATAGAATTACTAAATCAAGTATATTTGTGAACGGGTGATAGAGAAATTTGAACGTAAAAAACTGTAGATGATACTTTTATTTATTTATTCCTATTTTGAGATAAGTAATGATGGTATATTAGGTGAACACTGAGGGGAATCTCTGACGCGTTTTGTCAGACACGCCATGTATAATACTTTTTCTTCTTTTTACTATTTATAATACTTTTTTTTTTTTTTTAACAGTGGTACTGGTCCATCTCAATTCAATTCTCACCTACCTTGTAACTTCGTCGTGGACTCCATTTCTTTTCAAGTTTACTTTGTTAATTATGCAACTCTCCGCACCCATTATTCGTTATCTGCTCGAAGAGAAAAGACCAAGTCTAACTGCCCTACCAAGTTCTTACGCCAAATAATGAACATAGGTTATTGAAAAAGTTTTGCACCCCCCCCCCCCCCAATTTGTGATTTGGGTTCATTTTACATGGCACTTCTTTTTTTTCTAGTTATTCCAAAATAAATTGACACATTTTGAGCCTGTTTGGACATAAGAAGTTTTTCACTTTTTTCGAAATCAGTGTTTGGACACAAAATTTTAATTTGTCACTTGAAGATGAATTTTGGGATTTTTCGAAAAATTGAAAAACTCCAAAAAGCTATTTTTCAAAGTTCTCACTTGGATCACTCACAAAAATTTAAAAACAACCCAAAATTTCATTCATGTCCAAACACACTTGTGGGATTATACTGGGTATGTTGTTGTTGTTTCACTTGAAATTCCTTTTTTTTTTGGAATTTTACAATTCTTATGTCCAAATGCCCACTTTGACACTTGCAAATTTTTTAACTCTGCAACTTCTCATTATTCTTAGTGACATGCTTTCATAACGAGTCCAGAATCAAAATGTGGTTCTTTTGGACTCAAAGAACCGAAATGTATATAGAAAAAATACGGTGACCGTTTTATATATAACGCCCTTTTAAAAGGCGCTATACCTTAACGGCAGTTTGCCCAGTTAAGTATAGCGCCCTTTTAAAAGGCGCTATATATATAAAGCTCTTCCTTACCATGTTATACCTATTCTGTGGGCCCACCAATAATTGTTCTGGGCTTAACCGACATAACAATAATTCAAATGGGTATTTAAGGCGCTATACCTCAAAAAATTCGACCCCCCGGATTGGTTTTTGCCTTATTTAAAGACGTTAGGAATTTTGTAAAAAATCCATTCAAAAATATTCTCAAGTCTTGTGAAATATTTCTTCGTTAAGTTGTTTTGCATTTTTTCATAATGTCTGAAGAGCGAAGAATTAGGGTTTCATTATATTTGGGGGGTGAGGTTGCGGTGACGAATAACTCAGTAAGCTATAGTTTATCTCCATAGTGTTATGTTAAGTTGCCACTTATTATGGAGTACGATACATTGGTATCGTTGTTATGTAAAAAAATGAGTGTGAGCAAACGTTGGATGAATATTAAAGTAACCGGAAGATATCCGTATTCTGTAACTCCGCAAGGGGTTGCTTGTTATGCTGAGTTTAACATCGAAGATGATGAAACTCTGAAAGATTTTTTGAGGACTCCGGATGAATATCGGGAATTTATTGTGATAAAACTATTAGAAATGTAGGTCAAGGTCGAAGACGTTCGCAATAATGAGGTTGCGCAAAGTAGGGATATCCCTCAATCATCGGGTGGTTATTTTGGAGCAGTTTTAGCCGAACAGGTTCCGGCTGAAAGTAATTTCTCCCCTAGTTTACACAATCCACAAGCCGAGTGGTAAACATCAATTTTTCTTTGTCTTACGATGTATATTTTTGTGTATTGAATTTGCATTAACACTCATATATTCCACAGAGGGTACCGACTAGATATGAATTATACAAGTTATGAACCAACGACCAGTTGGAATATGCCTAGTTTTGGTGTGTTGGATCATGGTGGTCCATCCGGAGTCATCATCAACAAGATAATGTGCATCTGGGATATCAACACATTATGATTTGTAAGTGAATATATAAAGTTATATGTAAAGTTTGGATCAATTTGAGTAACTCATTATTTTGTTGGTTGTGCAGTGAAAATGAGTAATTTGATGGTCTTGTCCTTACTCAATTGCCCGAAGACGACATATTTAATCGGGATCTGGCAGATGCGCGGAGTCAGGAAGAGAATAGTGATTATGACAACAATGCCGATGAGTCTGGAGATGACAAACCCTTCCCGGACGAGGGTGATGATGAGGAGGAAGAGAATGTTGAACCTGATTTGACGAGGAACCATGCTCTACCTCCCATTAGACCAAGAGTGTACGAGTCCCACGTGTCGTTTCATTCAAGGGAGATTCCCTACCTTGATCATTTGCCAAGTATGCTGGATGTGGATGCCCTCACAAGGATATTTACGAAATTCGGACAGCAATGTGGGATGAATCTAGACCAACGGTGCTGTCAAAGGGCATGCTTTTTCCTGATAAAGCGCGCCTAAGCAGGGTGGTGAAAATGTACAGCGTAAAAGAGTGTCGTGAGATGATGGTATGGGAGTCATCTCCGGATGTATACAAGTTTATTTTTCGTAGATGGTTTATGGGTTGCAATTGGATGCTGCATGCGAGGAAGAAGAAAATAAATATGTGGGTTATGGATAAATACATTGGCACCTACAATTGTGAAATGGACACATTCAGTGGGAATCACTTTAACTTGGATGTTGACTTGATTTCTCTTGTTTTGATTCCACACATTGAAGCGTCCATAAGGTACAAGATCAAAGAGTGTATTACATCTGCCCACCAGGAATATCGGTGTACCATTACCAAAAGAAAGGCATTTCTCGGGTGCAAATGTGCGTTTAAAATTGTTTATGGTAACTGGGATAAGTCATTTGTATCTCTACCCAGGTACATGGCCGCATTGTAATACTTTAACCCCGGGAATGTTGTTGAATGGAAGCTTGAGCAGAGTCCGGGAATACCAGAACATATATTCAGATATGTGTTCTGCGCATTTAAACCAGCAATTGATGGTTTTGTGCATTGCCGGCCGGTAATATCTATAGACGGCACTCATTTCTATGGAAAGTATGTTATTAAATTGTTGATCATCGTTGGAATAGATGCTAATGGAAGTATATTTCCCCTAGCTTTTGCTATTTATGTAATGCTGTATTTTAGGTCGGGCGCGGGCCTAAATGGGCCTAACGGGCCGGGCCTAACGGGCCTGGGCTTTGGCGGGCTGGGCTCTGGCGGCCAAATAGTCCCAAAGGATGGAACCGGCCTGTTGTGGGCCTAAGCCCACACGGTCCCGGGCTAAATAGGTCGGGCCCACTGGCCTAAACGGGCCTAAGTGGTCCGAGCTATTTTTTTTGAAATTTTTTTATCTAAGACATTTTCTTGTAAATTATATATATATATATATATATATATCATTTCTTGTAAATATATGATATAATTGTAACTTAAATCTTCTAAAGAGTCAAATTTAAAAACAAAAAAAAAATTGCAAGGAGATATTCAAGGGAATGCCTTATAATTTTTATTATTACGACATTAACAAAAATGGCAATATTGTAAGCACGTGATTTTTGCCGCGCTTAAATTACTCCTATAGAATTCATTAGAATTAGGATATTTCTTTTATTAGGAATTAATTGCATGATTTTGTGTTTTGTTTGAATTTTTGTTTGTGCATTTTTTATAAAATTCGAAAATATAAAAATAGCATTTAGGTTCCAATTTTAGCATTTTTATTAGTGAAAAAAAATAATAAAGAAAATAACAAAAATGGTTCTTTCGCATTTATACTTTTAATTTATCTTAGTTTGCTTTTTGAATTAGGAATTAGTTTATTTGAAAATTAATTAGTGTAATTTTGGAGTTAATTTGGGTTTTTACTTTTATTTTTGCATTTAACAAAATTCAAAAAAATAATAAATGAACAAAAATCAAAAGAAAAGGAATTAAAAGATAATGGGTCTTCATTTTGGGCCATAAAATCGAAACCCAAAACCCAAATCCGGTTAAATTGGACCAAACCCAACCTGAATTACCCGGTCCAGTCCCCAGGATAACAAAACGACACCGTTTGGCGTCAATAAATCTGGGCCATCTATCCTCTTTGATCTAACGGCTCATGATCGATCCTCATTTTTAATAAAAGTGTCTGAAATTATTGAAACCCTAGAGACATTTTCCTTCTTCCTCGTACCCCCACCTCCTTCGCCGGCTCCGCCCTAACTACGCCGCCGGAAATCGCCCACGGCGGCGGCGGAGCTCCAAATGCCTCCAAATTTACACCACCCCCTCTCCTTCACCTCCCCGTTCTATATCCGCCTTTGATTTCCTTCGAATATGAGCCTATCTCCTCGAATAATCAAAAACAGTGGCGCCGCCTCCGCCGCCCACGGCGGCGCCACCACCAAACAGCCCCAGTTTTACACCATCTATTCTCCCCAAGTCCCTCTTTCCAAATCCATGGCCATCTTCGTTCAAATCCTCCTACATCTCCTCGAGTTTCAGATCAAAATTGACCTCGAAACCCTAATTTTCAAAATTTTGGAGTTCGTTCTATTTTGGACTGTGATAGTCCTTAATCATTGTGTTTCTCATGGAAACACACGATTAAGGACAAGTTTCAGTCCAAATTTTGCAAGGGCTTGGCCGGAATCAGTTTTAATCAAGGTATTTTTCTTTTCTTATTTTAATCTTGTTTTAGTATTTGTTTAGCTAAATCAGTGAATGCTCTTAGGATTTTTCTTCTTCGTTACTTGTTATTTTTTTGGAATTCTGTTTTGTTCTCTTTTGATCCATCATTTTGGTCTTAGGATTAATTTAGGGCATTAATTTGATTTGATTTTTGTCTTGTTCTTGGTTTGATTTGATTTCTGATTTGAATTTAGGAGTAAATCAGTGAGTTATTTAGTTTTGTTCATAATATAATTTCTGATTTGATTTGATTTTCGTTCTTGAATTAAAATTAGGGTTTTTAGGATTTGATTTTTCAGCGAGTTGTTCTTGTTAATTTGATTTTAGTATCTTAGGGTTATAATTTTAATTTGTTTAATTCATGTTTGCTGATAATTTTCCTCCTGTTCTTTATATTATAGTTCATTTGTTGGTTTGTTCATTATTACCAGCCTTAGAACATAGTTCAACTAGAATTAATTTCAGCTCTAATTAGAATTAGTTAGATTGATTAATCCATTTTTAGGAAGTGTTTGGTTATAGCTGAAAGGTTTTAGATTTTGTTGATTAATCATGACTGAGTTAAAAGGGTGGGGTTTAGTTGGAGTAGGCTCAGTAATTTCGGAATAAAGACAAGGGTAGTATAAGCATTCCTAAATAAGAATAATGTTGTAGATAAAGTTAGGACACCCTAGACTCTTCTAGAAGTGGGTTTTTAGTTAAAATTTCAGAACTTAATGCAGTGGCTTGAGAAACAAGTCAAAACTTTAGGACTAATGAGTAAAATCTGAAAATAAAAAGGGAGAAAATGAGTGAGTGAATTCTAGAATCTTCCTGCCCCTTTCCTACCTATAAAAGGCAGCCTACCTGCCTTCATTTGCAAGTTTTAGAACCTGGAAAAAGTTCTCAAAAGTTCTAGCTTCTAAAATTCCCCCCAAAACAATTTCTGCAAATCTGAGCATCCAAATTTGAATTTCAAATCCAAAGAAGTTCAAAAGTCTGAACTCTTATAGTTCAAAATTTTTCTTAGATCTTAATTCCTTCAAAAAAAACAAAAAAAAAGGAAAATACAGCAGAAAACTCAACAAAAAAAATGCTGTTCTGTTGAGATTTTGGGTTTAATTTCAAGTTGTAGTGGTTGTGTGCCTCTTCTAGTTTAAGATCTGATTGCGGAAACTTTTTGAGTGTTCCTGGGTGTAATTTCAAGTTGATTTGGGTGTATTCAAGCTATTTTTGGGTGATCTATGGGTTGGAATTAGTCCTGGGCAGTCGATATTGTTGCTGGGTTTACAACTGAGTTCCCTACTACTGTGTGTTGCTGTTTGAGCCCGTTGAATACTCAAATCTGCTTGCTGAATCTTCCTTCTTCTCTGTTTGCTGTCATTCCAGGTACATCCCTGTAGCCTTCAAGTATTGGGAATGAAGTGAAACATTTGCTTATCTGTCCTCCTTGTTAGTTTCATATTACACTTAGCTAGATTCAGCATGTTACTGTGTTTTTTTTTGTATATTCAACTAAGGACTATGTAGAATTATAATGCTGTGATTTTTGCACTAGAGCTTAGACTATCAGTACATTTCGATCACTTGTATCGGACTGTTGAACTATGCTGGACTTATATGAGTACTAAAATTGTAGTATTAGCTATAGTATGATAAAGGTTAGTCTAATTATTAATTTAGTTTGAGGTTTGAATTTAGGTTAAGTTTTCTTTAGTTCATACGAACTGTACCTCAGACTTATAAATTCATTCTTAGCTCATTTAAATTCAGTCTTTCAGTCATTGAGTTAAAAGGATTGCTAAAACAAACAGGCACTAGAATGAGTATGTATGCTAATCCATGCCAAACACGCCACAAGCTATTTACACTCTAGCTTAAAATCGGAGTAACACTTCTATGTCACGACTGAGTTTTGATTGTGTTAATTCAATTGTTAAATTCACTTATTGTTGACAAGGTTCTGTCAGTGTAGATCTGAACATCAAAAATCAAAACAGAACGAACATCTACTTTGAATTTGAAAATTTCCTTTACTTGTTATGCTAATCAAGGAGTTGAACTATTTGAAGTCACTTTAGTAATTTGTTTAGGCCTGATCATAAGCCCAGGGCTGATGGCCCATACTATTTGCTTGGACATTAACATTACTAATGCAAGGTTCAGTCCAGACCCACTTACTCTCCTAATTGGGCTAGGGTCAATTGGCCCAGGCGGGAATCAGCCCACAGGACAATTTAATTCTGCTGTTATTTTAATTGGGCTGAGTTTAAAATTCAATGTCGAAGTGCTGAAGGCTGAAATCTACATTAAGATCATTAGGATTAATTTTGTAACATAAATTTGGGCTTTCGAGTTAGGTAGCGGGTTCAAATTAAGAGGTTTTCCCTTATGTTTGAATTCGGACTTGAACTTGAAGCCCGAATTTCTTAATGCCAATCAACTAAGCCCCTTAGAGACAAATCCAATAGAAAATCCTAGTTTGCTCTAGGATGGCCTTTAAATAATAAAATGAGGTGAGCCGTGCCAAATAAAACCCATAAATTGCGGGGGCCTCTTTAAATGTTCCTATTAAAATACTTAGAATTCGGGACGTGCCGTTTAGCGAATTTTCACGGCCTCCCACAAAGATAATAACACGTTAGTCGCTTTAGGCACGCTTTTAATAATTTTACCTTCCTAAATACGGGTGTGCATTTCATGCAACCCAAATCCAAATCCCAAAATGTTGAATAAGAATGTGTCGAGGATCCGGGTGCATTTCATGTGACGTGATCCAAAAACACGTTTATTAAACGACGTTCAATTTTCTTAAAAATTTAATTAAAAGCGGTAAATAATTCTAAAAAATTGCACTATAGGATGACATGTATTAAAATCGAATTTCTTGCCAATTTTAATAGTTTAAGCGACCGTGCTAGAACCACGGGATCCGGGGGTGCCTAACACCTTCCCTCGGGTCAACAGAATTCCTTAGTCAGAATTTCTGGTTCGCAGACTCCGACTGGGAAGTCAAAATTTTTCTCGATTTGGGATTCAAGTTAAACCGATGACTTGGGACACAAAAAGCCAATCCTATCCCAAGTGGCAACTCTAAAAACTAATAAATAATTCTATAAAACTTATTAGAACATTGAAAAGTTCTAAGTTCAACTTTGAAATAATACCTTTAAAAAGATAAAATTATAAAAATATTTTAGAAATAGTTATAAATTAAA
>NW_017670500.1:339236-355331 GCF_001879085.1 Nicotiana attenuata | reverse complement strand
AACAGGATTTGAAAAAAGGGTAAATACACAAATATATTAATAATGACAGTGTGTACCTCGAAAATACGAGTAACAATGAAATTTGATTTGTGGTTTTAAAGATATGTGATTTAGTTCAATACTAATTAATAATCAAGAAATATGAATGTTCTAAGGCTTGTTGATAAGCATTATAAATTGTTTGAGCATTTATTTTAATTGAGGCTTTTGCATCTGCAAGTGTAGCTAATTCCTCATCTGAAAGATCTAAAGCCTTATAAATATTTGAATACCAAAAGTGAGGACCTCCTAATGGTAGGATTTAATATGGCAGCAACACCATAAATAGGGGGGATATGGAAAAATATATTTTTTAAACTTTTCTTTCATTGCATTTATAGCAAGTTGATAAATTACCCCATCCTCTGAAAATTGAACAAACAAATCACATTGTGCTGCAATATAAACTAAACAGTTTGAAATAGTAGGATAATATTTCCCAGACAATTCATTTGTAGCAATATGAAATTGTTCTAAAAAATCTATAAGAATTTTAACATTAGTCCAATCTTGATTTATAAGGATTTCATCATCATCCTCACCACCAACACGAGCATTAAACGTTGCATTTATTGGGTTTCTATATTCATATGCAACAACTAAACTTTCGAACATACAATTTCATCTAGTCGGACAAGCTTTAGGAACCTTTCTTTCTCTAAGGCCAAATTCATCACATTTTTTAAAATATTCTCTAAGTCTACTNAGGATTAAAAACTCTTCTAATATAATGCATAAAGTGAGGGTTAGAAGGAAAACTATAGGGTAAGCACATAACAGTAACCATTTTTGCTAATTCTTCACGATCTTTATTTGGATCGTAATATAAAATGCCACCGGTCACAGTGTTAATTCCTGGTTGAACTAGATTTGACCCGGTACTAGGGTTAACCTCAGTACCTACACTTCTCCCCTCTAGCTGCGCTTTCATTTGAAGATATCTAGCTTTATCTATAGGGTGTTTCTTTATGTGTCTAGTCAAACTACCCGTACCGCTACGGTCTCCAGTAAATTTATGAGCCAACAAAGACCCACAAGTTTTACACTTAGCCTTATTTTGTTCTCTTAGTTGAGTAAAAAAGTTCCAAACAAGTGATGTTTCGGGGCGTTTAGAATGTCGTCTATTAAAAGTAGGGGTTACTACAGGAGGGTCAGGCGGGGCATCAGTTGGGTTATTAACAGGACTAGTAGGTGTATCATCTAAATCCGGTTGCATTTCATCTAAATCATCATTTTCCTCATCATTTTCAAAGATAGTTTGATTAAGATAAAGAGCATTCATAACTTCTTCATTTAATTGTTGACCTGGTGCAACACCATGGCAAAATTGACTATCGAAAAATTGAAAACAAGGGTTATCACTATCAAGAATAACAGGTGGAGGAGGACGGGTAACAGGTCTGGGTCGGGGAGCCGGGGGAAGAGTAGTATCTTGGCGACTAGATTCACCAATTTTAGAGTTTCCCTTACCACTAAACATTTTTTTCAAAAAAATGCCATATTAATTATAATTATACAAACTAAAACAAACAAAATTATAATATTAAAACTTAAGAGCTGGAACGAGTTTACCGAATTGACGAACAACTTCTTGAAAATTGAATATCGTTGAAGACTTGAAGACTTGAATACTTCAATTCACCAACTTTACAATTTTTCACGAAATTGCAATAATAAAGTAAGCAATTACAGAAGAAAATTAGAGAGAGATTGATGAATTTGTGAGTAAATATGAAAGAATGAGGGGGTATTTATAGTTGAGAATAGGGAAAAAGTGTAACTATACAAAATTTGGGGTTAAAACAATGTTTGGGGACCAAATGGCTATTATTGAAAGTGCCAAACGGCTAATATTGCAGGCCAACGGCTACATTTTAAATTTCTGACCGTTGGCCCTTTTTTTTAAAAAAAAATTAAAAGATAGTCGTTGGGTCCGTTAGGCCCGTTAGGCCCGGTTGAACCGGCCCAGGCCCGCCTGCCGGTCCTGGGCTCGTGGGCTTTTTGGTAAGGACCGGCCCACTGTGGGCTTTTTGGACCGCTAGAGACCGGCCCGTTTGGCCGGTTTGGCCCGCGGTCCCAGGCCGGTTCCGGGCTGGGCCCGGCCCACAATACACCCTTATATTTATGCCAATGAAAGAAAAGAGACGTGGACGCTATTTTTAAACCACTTAAAGGAGCACGTTTTCAGACAACGTTCAGGTATTTTTTTAATATCTGATCGGCATGGCGGTATTTTAAGTTCTGGACAGCATTTGCCTGCATGGCAGAAACCGTATGCATACCACCGTTTCTGTGTGAGTCACCTGAAGGCCAATTTCCAGAAGGCATATCCCAATAAGGACTTGCATGATTTAATGTGGATGGCTGCAACAGATCACAAATAGTGCAAATTCAAGAGGCGCATGGAATCGATCAGGTAGGAAAACAAATGAGTCTATCGTTGGTTGATACGACATGAGCTTGACAAATGGAGATTGCATGCGGATGGTGGCAGACGATGGGGAATTCTGACTACAAATGTGTCAGAGTCTTTCAACGGGTTATTGAAGTCTTCACGTGGATTGCCTGTCACTGCCACGGTGTAGATGTCATTCAAGCAGATGGCGGAGAAGCTTGTTGAAAGAGCTAAAGATGCATCGTCATTGATGGAGAGGGGTGTTGAATTTATGCCAATATCAATGAAAAGATTTGAGAAATATAGGAAGCGAGCACATTGGCATTCATATTTACAGTATCGCAACGAGCAAAATATTTTTGAAGTTTGCACCGC
This sequence comes from Nicotiana attenuata, assembly GCF_001879085.1. Lineage (NCBI taxonomy): Eukaryota > Viridiplantae > Streptophyta > Magnoliopsida > Solanales > Solanaceae > Nicotiana > Nicotiana attenuata. Next base: position 352,522 of record NW_017670500.1, on the reverse strand, counting down.
TATCCATCAAAACCGGGGGAATAATACACACACCGTAAATGAAGCCAGAAGGTTATGCTCTTGTGGGAAATGGTCCATCTACCACATGCCGTGTTCGCATGCCATGAAGTGCTTTCAACATACAGGTTTCGCGGCAACCAGCTACGTTGATAAGGAATACAGTGTTGTTGCTTACTTAAACACCTATAGTGGACAGTTGCAGCCAGTGGGTGCTGAGCATTATTGGCTGCCGGAACCATTTAAAATGGTGTGTAACGAGGAGTATTTGCATCAGCGACAAGTGCAAAAATAAACGCGTATACGGAACTAAATAGATGTTGGTGATACCATTTATGCGTGTTAATGTGGCATATTCTCGCAAACAGGACACAACGATCGTAAATGTCCTTCAGCTGGTTTGGGAAGCGGTGGTAATTCAGCTCCCGGTGGAAGTTCATCCAATGTGCCCAATTATCAAGGAAACCCGTAGTGTTTTTTTCCAGTAATTTGGTATAATGAGTGCATGTACATGTTTATCTTGCAGAATGTATGAAATAAAATTATGTTTCCATTGGTGTTAAGTCTTATTGATATTTAGCATTAATACTTCAGTACAACAATTTAACATACACCCCAAGAAAAAAAACAATTGTCATTCGCCATTATCGTCGCTGTCTGACACTATTTCATTATCACTGTCTTCAACGTCTTCGTCAATATCGTGTACGTACCCTTCGGGACAGAGGGCATCGTAATCTAGGCCCCAGTTGACACACATTTCTCGCATTTCAGCGCAATCATCAAGAAGACCACGTGCTTGATTTCTACAATAATATGGGACACCTACGTCTAACGTCTGTGGTAGAAACTTAAGTAGTCCCTCCCACTAGACAACTGTTGGAAAAATAGGATAATCATTGTCTCTATGTAATTTATCATTTTCTAATAAATTCCAGTACTGATCCTCTGTTCCTCCCAAGAAGTTATGATCATGCATTGCATGATGAACAGCTAGTGCCTTTTCCATCTCTAGAATCTCCTTCATCAGATGCCTAATCACTTCTGGTTTATCTTTGTGTGTGTTTGTTGGAAGGCTGGAAACAGTGGTTGTGGCACAACAAGCCATGCCAGCGACATAATACTTCGTAATCACACCATTTTGAGTAAATGGGAACCCATTGTAGTTTTTCGCCCAAAATTCGCATACCTTCAGGCTTTGTAGAATCCGCTTCGCCCTCAATAATGTGCCCTGCAACTTTGAGATTAGTGTGTGTATTGATAGGTTGATTTTCCAAGGTACACAGAACACCATACCACTTGTCATCACTCAAGTCAGTGTAGCAACCTAGCATATTTTTTTCATGGTAGGGATCGATAGTGTTAAGACGCGATCCATGGGGATATGTTGAACTACCTTCACCCTTTTGCCTCTTTTTGAACCACTTGTTAAATGTTAGTAGCTTTTTTTAGTGGATGTTGTAACGTTTATTCAAAAGGTCTTTGAAATACATATGACTTGGTTCAGTTTAAGAAGCTTTCTTATACCCGAAAGAATCATTATCACGCGAAGCATAGCGCGTGAAATACCACGTTATGTGTATTGTCTTGTCGACCTGAAAAAGCTGCCATTCTGGAAAAGCTGTCTTCTAGAAAAGTTGTATTGTACCCTAAAGGATCATTGTCACGCGAAGCATACCGCGGTGTAATACCATGTTATGTGTTTTTTTCTTGCCTATAAAAGCCTAGCGCATTTAGTTATTATTTGCACAAGTAGACAAAACTTTCCATTAATTTTGCATTTGTCTTGCATTTAGAAATGTCTGGACGCAATGAAGTACGTATTTGTTATTGTGTCAAACTTACGATTTTGAAGCCATGTTGGTCAAATGGTAATGTGGGGCGCAGACGCTGGATATGTCAACAACCTGTAAGTTATTGTTTTGCAAAAAATATTTGTTACTCCCTCCGTTCCAATTTATGTGAACCTGTTTGACTGCGCACAGAGTTTAAGAAAAAATGAAGACTTTTTGATTTTGTGGCTCTAAAAAGGTCAAAAAGGAGTCCAGAGTATTTGTGTGTTAGTAAAAGCTTCTTATTAAGGGTAGAATAGGAAGCTTAAGCTAAATTATTTCCAATTTTAGAAAAAGGGTCATTCTTTTTGGAACGGACCAAAAAGGAAATAGGTTCACATAAACTGGATCGAAGGGAGTAATATTTTTTATATAACATGTTAATTAATAGTGTTGTGTTATAATCCCCATTTGTAGGACGAAAATCAATGTAGGTTTGAAGAATGGTATGATGAACCCATTTATCAGGAATACCACAAACATTGTTTGCAATATGTTTAGAATATGACCGACGAATACGAACTCTAGATATTTAAGATGCAACGACAACTTGCGGCAGTGGAAGAGAAACTACAAGAGGCGGAAGAAGAAAAAAATAGGTTGGAAGAGAAATTTAAGTGGTTGGAGCAGAGAATAATGGGCGATAGTGACTAAACAAACACATGTATGTGTTGAGTGTAGTATTTTATCTTTATGTTTTCTGTATCATGTATTTTCATTAGTTGTATCGAATTTAAATTATGTTAAGTTGCTCTGTTTATTTTTGTGTTGTAGTATTAAAATAACAAAGAAACCGAGAAATAAAAACATAAAGCGCATATAATGTAAACCATAAATAATATTGCTATTATTTATTGAATGTCATATGTATATAAAATCAAAAAAAAATCAATGTGTCCCACATCCTTTATGCTTCAAAGCAACCGCTGGCCTAAGGCGCATCCCATCCCGCCCGGCTACACTATCAGGATCATCCTCATCACGTCACATCTTTATCGGAGAATGCGCTGCAGCATGATCGTCAGTAAGGGTGGCAGGCTTGGTAGAAGGGGTCGTCGGTCCAGCAGTAACCTACAGAATAATAAGATATTTTAGTATATGAAATATGTATTAGTAATGTACGTGTTAGCTAAAAAAAATTAAAATGTCTTACCATGGTTTCAGCGAGCTCCTGAATATAATCATCCGTCTCAGGCATGTCAATGTCGCACAAAGTGGCCTCCGTGACAGGCATGGATGATGTCTTAAAAAAAATAGGCTTTAGATATTTATGACTAATCAATGAGATAAACACAAATATAAATAATAGCAATACAAACTAACCAAATCCTGTGAAAGATCCTCAGGATCCCTCGGTGATGAGCCATAACTCAGTTGGCGCCCACTATCCACATCTTGTACCGGACGATCATCAGCAACCGTCGATGCCTCTGGAGGGTCAGGAAAATACTCATCCCAGTCATGTGAGGTAATGGTCGTGCTCGCGATCAACAATGGAGCTGACAGGGTCACCTGCGAAGTCCCTGGAATAAGCCCCAGGCTAAATGAGGGCATATCACTAGGAGCATGGTCTGGCTCAGGGTGGTCACCCGGCTAATCAACTCCAACATCCTCAACAGGTGCATCAACGCCCACTTGCTGGGGACCACCTCCTCGCCGACCCCCACGACCTCGTGGGACACCCCTACCTCTTTGGGCACGCCTGCTACGTCGACCACGTTCAGGCTGCACTGCTGGCCCACGATGGTACTGCTCTGGCGCCATATTATCAGCCTTGTATCCTAAGCGCTTATCATCTTGGGCTCGCTGCAATGTTCGGGCAGCCAGATCTGTAACCTGCCGGCCATGCTCGTGCAAAGCGGCCGCTCCCTCGCCCGTACATCTGCAGTCCCAACTGGTTGAACAGATGTAGGCCAATAGCCTGCACAACATGTAAAATATTAATTACGGCACGCTAGGTTAACGTTATAACTAAGTGTACCAAATAACATACCAGCGCCTCATGCCTCCCGGCGTATGGAGCGAACCGACCGCCAGCGCGATGAACGGGATTCCCGACAAAAAGTCGGGTAATGCTGCGGTACCAGCGCATATACTCATGCTCACCATCCATACGCTCGGGTGGAGGGGGTGGTGGAATCAGGTCATGCCACTGGTCCCAAATCTCGATCTGCAACTCTAGCCATGCCTTATATGCCTGGTCAACCCTCGAACGATCATCCCGCTGGTAATGTGTCCTAATCCAAGCGGGCGGTGGAGGTACAAGTTGCGGTCGACCAAAATGGCGAAGGACTCGCTCGGTGGCATGATGCTCGACAATATCGAGACACATCAACGGGACGGAAGAGCTCTATATAAGTCAGTCGGTCGAGCAATAATCAGGCAAACCGGCTATTAGCTCGTCGTTGTATGGCCTCAAAATGAATTATTACGTAAAAACAGGAACCGTGAGTATACACAACACATATAAATCCATACCAAGTAAACTTAAGTATACAATTACCTGCGCGGCCTCCAGCAAATCCGACAAATCGCTGCAATAGGGGAGATTCTGTCGAGCCTCGTACTCGCGTCCGTATCCTCGCCTATCAACCCACCTCCTAGCTAAAGGGAGAAACGGTGGAGGTGGTGCATCCGGAGCAATGGTTGGTAGAGGTGGATGTAACTGCAGGAACCGCTCCCAGGCCCAAACCTAATATACAATTTGAACATAAAATTTAAGGTATATTTCTATGATGTATGTTATAATGAAGAGAGTATTTGACTATGTTTTCACCTGCAGTAGCGGCAAAAATCCTGCAACATCTCACTAGTGCCCATGCTCGCCCAGCACATCTGCTTGTACAAGTAACCAAGAACAGCATCACCCTAGCTGTAATCATGTAAATCATCTAGCCGCTCAAGATGATGAAGAAATCTCAAGCTGACTAGGTTTCCCGAAGTGTTCGGGAACAATACCCCTTCAAACATAAGCAGCAGCAGCAACCTCGTGTACCGGTTAATATGAAGATCCGGTGTATCATCCGTAATGTCAACATGCATCGCCTCCAGATGCAGTCGGACGGGCGTCAACTGCAAACGACTAGCCCCAACCAATGCACCCTCATCTGCTGGTAGGAAACTAGTGAGCCGCTACAACATCTCTCGCTGCTAATCTCCCGTATACTCTCTCATGGCATGCGGCAAAGCAACGGGATGTCCATCAACCGGCAGCCCATACAGAACCTCCACGTCCTACAGCGTGATAGTGGCCTCGCCAATGGGCAAATGGAATGTGTGCGTCTCCGGACGCCACCGCTCTATCAAAGCCGTGATCAACGACCAATCCAGCGGCAGCCGGCCGATCTCAAGAATCCTATAAAAACCCGTATCCTGAAGGTGGCTGACTATACGGGGATGGAGATGTCGACCCCTAAGAAAGTCCCACATATCGTCTACTCTTCTGGCGCGAAATGTCCGGGCCAATAACTATTCCTCCCATATGTAGGAAGACATATGCTCGGCCTGTAGCAATAGTAGCTCTAGCAAGGCAGGTCCGGGATGCAAAGGCAGAACCTCCATGACGACTACTATAAATTGAACAATATTAATTACATTATTTTTCTTTTGCATTGCTTAAATGTATTGCAATACCTTTAATATTAAATTTTATTCTATATTTTTACTATATTGTTAATTAGGTTGATACATTTTCAATATTATAATTTTATATTTTATATGTTACTTTAATATGTTAGTTTTATTATTTTATATGTTTAGTTGTTACTCACCTATTTTTTACTATAATAAAATTAAATAATTAATTTTTATAACTATACATGATTTAATTATTAAATATTCACATTTTGGTTACGGACACGATATTTGAGGCCCAGTAGTACCAAGGTATCCTGAATTCTTATGTTCATGATGACAAATTTTTTTCGATTTATCACTCAACAAGTCTGTTATTTTATATGTTAGTTTATTATTGTATATGTTAGTTTAGTACTTTATATGTTAGTTTTATTATTTTATATGTTAGTTTTATTATTTTATATGTTTGTTTGTTACTCAATTATTTTTTACTATAATAAAATTAAATAATTAATTTTCATAACTATACAGCATTTAATTATTAAATATTCATATAACAATACTTAGTTTGACAAATATTGTTGTTTCCTCATGTTATTTTCTTACGTTTGTTGACTAGAATTGGAGATAGTTTCTGTTTGAACTATCAGCTTTTTGACGTATTTTTTAGTATAAAAGATACTTAAATGATTAATTTCTGTAACTACAAGGATACTACGCTAAAGGGCACTACGTTTTACTATGCTAAAAGGGTACTACATTATACGAGCATTACATTAGCCACAAGATACCACTACAGGGAACTAAAGTAACAATTGATCTATTTTACTAGTCTTTTAGCAAATAAATAATCTTAACCGAATAAAAATATCAAATCAATTTAATCACAAAACAATCACGAAAATATATATATACCACAGTAAAAAGTAACTAATTAATATTTTTTTAACAACTAATAACAATTTCTCTATTTTACTACTTTTTTTTAGCACACTAATACGATAGTCCGGATAAAAAATAACAAATTAGTTAAATCGCAGAACAATCACAGAATAACATATAGCACATTAAAAACAACTAATATGCAATTTTTATACGAGTTTTAATAAAAACTAAGTCGGAATACCTCAATTTAAAATTTTTTGGAAGTTGAAGATTTTGTGATTTGAGCCGAAACGAGCAACTCACTCCGAGATAACGCCTTAGCTAGGACGTGGGACCGAGAATCTATGTTTTTCTGGGACCGGTGGGCTCCAATGAAGCTTTTTTCGTCAACAGGAGGGGTGGGGTGGATTTTTTATGTTTTAATTGGGCTCGTTTCTGGTTTGGTAGGGAAGGGAAGGGGACGGTTATGTAGGTATAGTGCCTTTTATTAAGGCGCTATACCTTCCCGTTTTTTTAACTTCAAGTATAGCGCTATACTTAACTAGGCAAACAGCTGTTATATATAAGATGGTCACCATTTTTTTTCTACACATTTCGGTTCTTTGAGTCTAAAAGAACCACATTTTAGTTCCGGACTTCATTCATAACACTCTTTACTGATTCCGTATTCATTCAAACGCTTCTATAACGAAATAAATGAAGTATATTTTAGCACTATCAATCCTTGTGATCTACATTTGATACTTCGTTTTTTCGGTACAAATATTTCTGTAACCACCAAATTTTAACCTTTTGAGCATTCGGTACATGAGAAAAATTATTACAAAGGTAAAGAGTAAAGCGAAAACCATAGCTTACTTTTTTGTAGAGAGATATTCCTTGTTTACAATTATAACATCATTTCTTACAGGGAAAACAGATAAAGTTCCCCTGAACTTGTCCGGAAAACTCGGTTGAACATTTAAACTAAGCGGACGTTTTTTTTTACCCCTAAACACATTTTGAGTTAATTATTTTTCCCCTAATAACTGACGGTGGTAAAAAAAAAAATTATAGGCACGTATATAACCCAAAAAAAAAAAAAAAGATGGGCCCAACCTCTTCTTCCTCACCCCCTTGTCCTTCCCTACAGATAGTGAGGCAACAAATTACCCTCAAAAAAATCAACTCAGAAACCACCCAAATCCTTCACCAAATAGCTCCAAATTTTAGATGTAGACTACACAAATTGTACTCAACAAAATCCAGCACGGGTATGGAAAGATAATCGGATGTGAGGCAACAGAGAGAGGACATGCAGCATTCCAGGATGGGCAACAGAGGAAAAATAGCGGATCTCAGCATGGGAAAATGGAGTAGCGATGATTGACAAAACTTTGGATAGAAAGCAATCTGTAATCAAATAGATTGTTTGCGTGTGTGTGCGTTTGTGAGAGAGGGAGAAAGATAAGCTAGCGACTAAAACTGATCTCATGATCTTTATCTTTCTCTTATTGCTTTTCAACGTCTGCTTTAGATCTTTTCGAAAAGCAAATAGATATATGCATGTCTGAAGTGAAATATTCAGGTTGAAATGTCAGATACACAGAATCAAGAGCTTTATGGTTAAAAGAACAACATAAATGGCCATCATTAAGTCGTATGCACCAGGCTTAGAGGTCAAATATGCTACCAGAGTTTATCGGGCACCAGCAAAAAGAAATTTAAGACTAATCCAACTACATTTGAAGATTGAAATATTGTTCCCATAAAAGTGCTAAATTACCAAGAACACAACAAAATGAGAACAGCAACTAAGAGAATCAATATCAAGCAAGGTAGGTCAATTATAACAAAAACCAACACCTATTCCATATGGACCCATTTCATTCCAAGACTCCACTAGAAGTTTTCTGCATTTTATGAAGAGAAACAAATCTCTAAAAGGCCTAGAGCAAACACAAGACACAATGTAAATGTACCAACATGCAAAGCTTAATCCCACCTCGTTGGTATCTGACTCGTTATAATAGCCTGAATTCTAAGACACTGGGCCTTTTGTGACGAATACCCTGCATCCCACCATAAAATAACATTTGGGATTTAGCACATTGGCATTGTCAACCCCATTAGTGTTTCAAGAAATGAATGAGCCTAACTAATGAGCAACTCTTGCAGCAGTAAACAAGAAATCATCTCCCCAGCTAAAAAGACTTTAGCCAACTCATAAAACAGGCCAAAATTTCAAGCTAGGAAACTTTGGAAGTAATCAAACAGACAAAGAACAATTTCATAGTAGCATATAGAACAATTAACTTCTCGGAACCCCAAGTCACTCTACTAAGTAAGCCAACCAAGACCCATCAAACTTGAACAAATAACTTTTAAATCGACTATAAAGTCCATTAGAACAAAGGCTATATTAACTTAGTAAAGAATGACCAAACAAACGGAAGACTAGACTATTTCATAAAAGCAGAAGAAAGAACAAGGGGAATTGTTGCTCCACAGGCAAATATGGGATGTAAAATATGAAGTGGAGAGGAATCAAGTACTAATCCCTCTAATTTACACCTATTTCTTGTACTCCTTTGTTTCTATCAGTCAAAAGATTCATTTATCATTAATGCCTATTCTTCAAGCAGAATTTGCTGTATAATAAACCACACAAAAACTTGCTCAATAATGCAAAAATTCAATATGCAACTCTACGCGATGGAAGTGTACTATAATGTTCATAACGCTTGCAACCAATTTTCAAACAGAATTTCACTCAGGCTAAAGCTTAATATAGATGGTTCTCAAATCAGTGATACAAAAGCTCGTGTCATTGATAGTTGTATACAGGTATAGTCATTGATTCCTAAAACCACTTCAAAGGAAATTCAATCCTCCAAATTTGCGGCTCAATCCCAAACTAGAAAAAAGTTGAAGTCAGCTATACGAACTCTCTATAACCTCAGTTTTTTAAAACATGATAATTTACTTTTCAAGACAAATGCTAAACCATATGCTGTATTTTCTCTAAGTCACATATATAAGCAACAAAAGTTACATATATAAGCACCAAACTTATACACTTAGCTTAACAATCCCACTCATTGAGTGGGCAACGATAAATTGTTCAAGGCACAAATTGGTTATGCAATCACTCAACTTGCTAATTACCAGTAACAGTCAATTAAACATAGCAACACAAGAATTTCATGGAGAATATTGATTAACCCAATAATGTTAAGATTCAGAAGTATCATCATCATTGATTTAAATGAAAACAGAAACTCCAACAAAATTCAAAGTCTCAAAAGCACTAAAAACCTCTCTTTAGCTAAAATATCAATACCAGACAGAAAGATACGACTGAAAAAATCAATCGACGGTCTGCATGATATCCTCAGCAGTAAACTTAGTACCCTTGTCCTTATCAGCAGCAGCGCGTCCCTTGGCCTTACGATCAAGTAGCGATTTCCTGTCCTTGTCAAGCCTGAGTTTCGTAACAACAACCTTAGAAGGATGAATACCAACGTTAACAGTAGATCCATTGACCTTCTCTCTAGTTATACGTTCAATGTGAATCACCCATTTCTTACGGTACACTTGGACGACTTTGCCCTCACGCCCCTTGTAGGTCCCACGAACGACTTGGACTTCGTCGTCTTTCCTCACCGGCATGGATCTCACGTTGTACTTTGAACGTAATTCGGTGGATAACGGCGCGCTCATTATCACCCTGCGCTCGCTTGACGGCGCCGTGAAATGGGCTTTTCTGCTCTTACGGCGGGAGGAGGATACTCTTGGATTGTACTTCATTTTTGCTGGTTTCTAATCTCCTCTGCTTCTTTGCAAATGGGCAGCCGGTGAAGAAAATGATTTCTAGGGTTTTGGGGGTAATTATAGGGAGAGATGGTGGGCTTAGATAAACTAGGGTTTTAAAGTTGGATTGTTCAGTTGGAGGCCGGTGTTTTGGGCCTCCGATTATGATACCTTAGAGTAATCTTTCAGATTTCTGATATTTCAGCCCACTCCAATTGGACTGGACCTTACGATTTTCAAGCTTTTAGAGAGGTGACTATAAACACCGGATATTTTTGGGGGGAAATTCAGAAATAGCCATATTTATAGCTAATAATTGAAAGATAAAAACTGTTTCAAAAGTAATCGAAGAGCCACTTTTCATGTAAAGATAAAATCTGAACAAAAACACTCTTAAAAATTCGAAAATATTCCAGGAGTTCGAATTTTTTGCATATGAGCTTCCAGTATAATATGCTGGAATTTTATTATGTGTGCTAGAGTTCCATCATAATAAACTGGAAGCTAATATGAAGGAGCTCCATAATCCTGCATGTTATGCTGGAACTTTTCATGTGCTGGAATTTCAATATAATATGCTAGAAGTTTATATGCAAAAGCTCCATAATCCAGCATATTATGCTGGAGTTTTCGTGTTTCAGCAAAACAGTGGTTGTTTTTCAATAACTGTGCAAATGCTGGCTATTCAGGTAAAGTGCAGATATACTTAATTTTGAGGCTAGCATTGAAGTCATACTCGTATTGTCCAAAAACCTATAAATTTATCCACTCTGAAACGCACTTCAGAAATACGCTGCTGAAGTTTCAACAATCAACGTCTGAAGTTGTCGAAGTGCAAACTTGAGACAATAGGTTCTGAAGTTCTTCCGCAATAGTGAGAACTACGAACAAACTAGTCTGAAGTTACAAATTTTGATGTGGGCTCATTACACTATAAACTTTAGAAAAATTAAGTCTAGTTAGCTCATCAAAGTGCAAACTTTAGACAATTAGGTCTGAAGTTCTTCCATCATAGTGCGAACTCGAATAAATTGATCTGAAGTTACACTGTCGCAACTAAACTTCAGGCAAATTAGTCTGAAGTGATGCAACACATAGTGCAATTTTTATGCCATTCTTTTCGTCTTTGAGTTACAATAGGCATTCAAAGGTTTAAAGGAAGGAGAAAGTTGGTCTTGATAGAGTGAATAACGTTGCAACTAACGAAAAAATTCTGCAATAACAGCTGCAGCTTTCAAAAACGGGCTATATTGTTCCTTATTTTCCTCCATTGTTGTATCCTTCACTAGAAGCCATATGACCAGCAAAAATCAGCATGAAAACCCGTAACCAGCCCCCTAAAGACACTTTAAAATTGAACCAAAAACCATCATTAAACTCCACTAAAATAGCCTATGAATCGCCTGAAACCAGCCCTAAAATCACCTAAAAATGACCCAAAGTAGCAAAATATTTTTAAAAAAATAGAAATGAAGGGTGGAAAGGATCATATGATTATAGCTCACCACCCTAATAGTATATTGCTTGCAAGAGAAAATGGTGGTTAAATAATTTTCATGTGTATTTGAGTAAGAAGAAGAAGAAGAAGAGGGAGAAGGAGGGGAGAAGGAGGAGGAGAGCGAGGAGGAAGCAACGTTCGGAGTTTGCTCAAAATAGGTACGAGTTAAAAAAATTACAAAAGTGAGTTCAGGTTAACTAGCAGAGTGCAAATATATTTTTCCTGTAGAGAACTACAACAAATATGACAAAATACAATACTACTTACTAACAATTAGCCATTAAGACATGTTTATCAAAAATAACTAGAAAAACTTGTCAATGATATACGATATACAAAAAAAAAAAACTATGAAAAGGGATTTTTTTTCAATGGATATGGTTGTAATCCATTGAAAACACATGGATAATGCAATATGCATAATTTGAGGAAGATTAGAGGTGATTTGGACTAATCTGGAGTCTAAATTCTCTTTGCAACATATGTATCTCAAACACAAGTGTACAAGGAATAAATAGTGGACACATATGGGATAGAAAAATAATACACGGGGATACACTGGGGGTATACATCTCATCTTCTTTCATGTTTATCTTATACTTCGAATTTAGCTCAAGTTTCAATTCAAACCATCTCAAATCTCCTTCAAATCGGTCCAAAATTTCAATTTCAATTTCAAAAATCTGAATTTTCGAACTCAAGCTTAAGCAAGCTTCAATGACTGTTGATGACGTTTTATGTTCAATTCTTCGGCCCAATCCAGTAGACTAACATTTAATAGGGATTTTCACTTTGAATTAAGCGCAAACAAATAATTAAATCACTATGGTTTATTTCGAAATATATTCAGTTCGTTGAGCATGAAATATTGACTATAGGAAGGACCGACTTTACAGTAAATAATTGGGTGCTCAAAACTTAACACATAAATGTCTCAATATTTTAGAGGAGCATATGAAATTAGAATTCTAACCAGCCAATGCAATTTTAGATATTCATCTGGAAAAAAAATTAACTCTTTAACTAAGTATGCTATCAAATTCCTTAGTGTAGTGCTCACCCACGGCAGGACGACACAGAACAAGTTGTAATATCATTCCCAAGCATTTAAATATTTGGGATAATGTTGGTAGCATTTTACGAGTAATTAACTAATATTGGTAGCATTTTATCCATTGGCTAATACTGATAATTTTTTTGCTTTAGGATGCCAAATTGGATAGTTTTTTCATAAAAAAATAGGATAGTTTTACCCGCTTTAACTGGCTTTTGGGGTTTTCAAAAAGTAACGAGAGTTTTTTATGATATATATATATATATATATATATATATATATATATATATATATATAAAATCCGATAAGAACATACAACCTACATGCGACTTGCAAAAAATATTCTTATGGTATACAATATGATATACAACTTTCATACATTATGTTTGTTTAACCAAAAAATGGAATTTTAGTCAAAGCTAGAATTTAGAAGAACTAGGGTTACTGATAATCAAAGAAATGAATAAAAGGAAATAATTCTGAGTAGCAATATAATAAGAAAAACGAATGAGTGTCCTACAACTGATCATATATCTCATTTTTATAGGTACCTTTGAGAATGTACGTTATGCCCAAATCATAATGAGGCTATTATGAATAATTAAAGACATTGAATGCTACGTTACACGATTATTACATTGAATATATATAT